>NW_019945247.1:40266-68056 GCF_002910315.2 Salvelinus sp. IW2-2015
AGTATAGACACCAAAACAAGCAGCACCATAGCATCGACCTTAACAAGCTTGATCTCAAACACATACGCCGCGGGTACACATAACATCGACTCTTACCCGAATATTGTTACAGGCCCCTACACGACACCATCGAATGATAGTAGCTGAAGTTACGGTACCGAAGGCCAGGACTCCTCGACTTGGCAAATCATCTCAGTATAATTTGTATCACCACAAAACTACTACACCCTTCAACTTATAGTATGACACACGATAGATGGCGCCTCTAACACTCCCTTCCTATTTCAATCACCTAAAGCCATCACGGCTTACAACATATGTAACTTGGAACACTATAAGGCACTTGCCCAACCGGCTTCCCTATCTCCACTATTAGGTCGTAAATTACAACTAACACTTAATAGCCTTCACATATGTTCACACCACAATTTTACACTATCTTCACATACTCTTCAGACACACGCCACACTAAATGCCTGTGCGACAGTATATTAACACAGATCTACGGACTGGAACTCCTTCACTGATAGTTCAACCACCTTCCGACTAAAACTAACGTCTACTGCTGTTTATATTACAAGTACAACACCGAAACTCCTTACACTATAAACGTTAGCGACGATACAACTTAATCCACTTCCAATACTAGTTAAATCACACTATAAGCTGGCAACTGTCAGTCTACTTAACACACACTATACCGTCCCTTCACTATACGCTTACAACACTTATCAGTCCCATCACTATTGACTATCACAGGTCAGGCGGGGCCACGTCGCGAACGGGAGGGCAAGGGCTACTCTAACTCTCATTCACTAATCCGTTACAGGCAACGCTACTGCAACCTTCCATCTAGTTAACCAGAGTAACCTCCTTCGACTATCTCCAACACGACAAAACTCCCTTCCAGTTAATATTACTCACGACACAACTAACTCCCCTTCACTATATTCACTAAAGAGAGAGGGCAGAGGCAACTAAGCTCCCTTGCACGTATATTATCACACGATCGAGGTACGCACTAAATCCCACACACTTCACTATATTTACACACACTACATCTCCTTGATTATTTACAGGACACACTAGTACTCCCACCTGTTCACGGTACTAAGTCTACGGAGCACACTAACTCCTTCATAATTACAGCACTAACTCCTTCATATATTACACAACTAAATGCCTTTCACTATATTACACACACTAATCCTTCCTTATAACACACTAACTCCTTCACTAATATTGCACGACACGTAACTGCCTTTCACTATTTCAGAACACACTAACTCCCTTCACTATTTACATCACGCTAAACTGCCTTCACCAGTCTCAAAACACACTATTTTGTCCTTCAACTTAGTATGACACACGTAACACTCTTCAATATATTAAGTCCTCAGTCCTCCTGTGCTTCAACAGTTATATTTAGTAAACCACTAGCAATGATGTTTAATACTGTAGGGGTCATGCTGTTCGATGTACTCTGGCTTTTCACAAGTGGTGTGTGCGTGTGTGTGTGATGTGTGTGTTTGTGTGCATTGTGGTGTGTATGGTTGTGGTGGTGTGTGTGTAGTGGTGCTGTGTAGTGGTGTGTGGTGGTGATTCTTGGGAAAGAGATTAAGGTCCATGGGAATACACAGGGAGGAGCGAGAACCACTCAACCCGAATGTGTACCAGTTATTCCCTAATTTAGTTGCACTACTTTTTACAGGCCCGTAGTGCACTAACATCGGGGATAGCGTTTCATTTGGAGAGCAGGGCCTTGTAGGCTAGCTCAGCGCTGCTATGCATGCTCTCTTCTCTAATACTTTTTTCTCTTTACTTCTCTCACCTACTCACTCTATCACTTCTCATCATCTCTAAGGGTCTTTATCGGCATGAAAACATAGTAAACATTGCCGACAGACTAAGTGGAGGTAGATAATATACAGAAGTGAATAAACAACTACAAAAAGAACAGTACACATTACATGAACTCATAAGCAAGTTCAAAAGAATTTAAGACATTGCAAGTAAATCAAATGTCATATTATGTCTATTTACAGTGTTGTAATGATGTGCAAATAGTTAAAGTACAAACGGGAAAATAAATAAACATAAAATGGGTTGTATTTACAATGGTGTTTGATCTCACTGTTTGCCTTTTTCTTGTGGCAAGAGGTCACACATCTTGCTGCTGTGATTGCGCACTGTGGTATTTCAGCAAATAGATATGGGAGTTTATCAAAATTGCAGTGTGCACATAGCCTGTCTTCTCTTGAGAGGCAGGTCTGCCTACGGCGGCCTTTCTCAATAGCAAGGCTATGCTCACTGAGTCTGTACATAGTCAAAGCTTTCCTTAAGTTTGGGTCAGTCACAGTGGTCAGGTATTCTGCCGATGTGTACTCTCTGTTTAGGGCCAAATAGCATTCTAGTTTACTCTGTTTTTTTTGTTAATTCTTTCCAATGTGTCAACTAATTATCGTTTTGTTTTCTCATGATTTGGTTGGGTCTAGTTGTGTTGCTGTCCTGGGGCTCTGTGGGGTGTGTTTGTGTTTGTGAACAGAGCCCCAGGACCAGCTTGCTTAGGGGACTCTTCTCCAGGTTTATCTCTCTGTAGGTGATGACTTTGTTATGGAACGTTTAGGAATCGCTTCCTTTTAGGTGGTTGTAGAATTTAACGTCTCTTTTCTGGATGTTTACAATTAGCAGGAATAGTCCTAGTCCAGCATTATGTGCTGTTCTCCGTTGTACACGGAGGATGTTTTGGCAGAATTCTGCACGCAAAGTCTCAATTTGGTGTTTGTCCCATTTTGTGAATTATTGTTTGGTGAGTGGACCTCAGACCTCACAACCACAAAGGGCAATGGGTTCTATAACTGATTCAAGTCTCTTTTGCCATACCCTAATTGGGATGTCAAATTGTCTGTTCGTTTTGATGGCAGAGAAGGCCCTTCTTGCCTGTTCATACCTGTTGCGATGATGTCAAGTCAGAGGTTTGTGTCGTTTTTTATTTGCTCTGGATGGAATTTGTATCTCTAGTCCTGGAAACTAGACCTATTTTGGAACAGCATTATTTTTGTCTTACTGAGATTTACTGTCAGGTCTGACATAATCTGTGCAGAAGATCTAGGTTCTGCTGTAGGCACTCCTTGGTTGTGAACAGAAGCAAACAGTAGACATTTAGACTTCAGATTCAAGTAGGGTGAGACCAGGTGCTGCAGACTGTTCTAGTGCCCTCGCCAATTCGTTGATATGTATGTTGAAGAGGGTGAGGCTCAAGCTGCATCCCTGTCCTACGGCCCCGTGGAAAGAAATGTGTGTGTTTTTTGCCAATTTTAACTACACATTTGTTGTTTCTGTACATGGATTATATAATGTTGTGAATATATAATGTTGTATGTTTTTCCCCCAACACCACTTTCCATCAATTTGTATAGCAGACCCTCCTGCCAAATTGAGTCAAAAGCCTTTGTTTTGGTTTGTTTGTTTGTCAATTTGGATGCGCAGGGTGAATACGTGGTCTGTCGTACGGTAATTTGGTAAAAAGCCAATTTGACATTTGCTCAGTACATTGTTTTCACTGAGGAAATGTACGAGTCTGCTGTTAATGATAATGCAGAGGATTTTCCCTCGGTTGCTATTGACGCATATCCCGCGGTAGTTATTGTGGTCAATTTTGTCTCCACTTTTGTGTATTGGGGTGATCAGTCTTTGGTTCCAAATATTGGGGAAGATGCCAGAGCTGAGGATGATGTTAAAGAGTTTAAATATAGCCAATTGGAATTTGTAGTCTGTACAGTATATTTGATCCTTTCATTGAGGATACCATCAACACCACAGGCCTTTTTGGGTTGGAGGGTTTGTATTTTGTCCTGTAGTTCATTCAATGTAATTGGAGAATCCAGTGGGTTCTGGTTGTCTTTAATAGTTCATTCTAAGATTTGTATTTGATCATGTAACTGTTTTTGCTTTCTGTTCTTTATTATAGGGCCAAAAATATTGGAGAACTGGTTTACCCATACATCTCCATTTTGGATAGATAACTCTTTGTGTTGTTGTTTGTTAAGTGTTTTCTAATTTTCCCAGAAATGGTTAGAGTCTACGGATTCTTCAATTACATTGAGCTGATTTCTGACTTTGCTGTTCCTTCTTTTTCCCTAGTGTATTTCTGTAATTCTGTATACTCAGGTTTTCTGGGTCTCTATGTTTTTGGTTGGATAGGTTTCTTGATTTCTTTCTTAGGTTTTTGCATTCTTCATCAAACCATTCTCACACTACACTACCTCACTCTCTACCTCTCTCTCTCTCTCTCTCTCTCTCTTTCTCAAACACATAACACTACCTCTCTTCTCTTCACACCACACACCTACACACCACACACACACACACACACACACACACACACACACACACACACACACACACAACACCACACACACACACACCACACACACACACACACACACACACGACACACACAATCACCACACACATCAATCACGCACAGCCACCACACTAACCTAGTCTCTTTCTCTCCTGACATCAGATATACAGAATACGATAAGGATCAGAGGATGGCCTTCATTGAGAAAAACTAAAATGGTTAGTATCTTGCTATCTCTCTCACTTCACCAACCAAGTAATATTACTACCATCTCCTTACTTCAATATCTAATAACCACGTATCCCCATTGGTAAGACCCAGGCAGGTGCATGCCCCGCCATGTGATATAGACCAGGCAGGCATGCCCCCCCATGTGTTGATAATAAGAGCCAACAGGCAACTGGTATGGAATGGCTTGGCATGTCTATGATAGACCTGTTGGCTGCATTCTCGACTTCACATACCGGTGGTCACGTTCTTAGCCTAACACTTTGTGGTACAATTTTAAAGGATGTTTGAACCACATTATTTATGGACTAACTGTCAATTAATTAATGAAGTTATAGAAACAAGGTTTTCTTTGTTTCAGTAAATGTGGAACACGAACCGAGCAGGAATGTGTGATGCCATTCATAAATGGCACCCATATTCCGTATAACAGTGCATTTTTTCTACTTAGATGACCACAGCTTGGTTCATGCTGGGTTCAGCAGGGTGGGATTCTACAGTACAGGTTCTCAGCTGGTCAGTCAGTGTGGGGATTCTACAGTACAGTGTTCTCAGCTGGTCATTAGTCAGTGGTGGGATCTACTACAGTGACATCAGTGTTCTTCAGCTTGGTCAGACAGTGGTGGATTCTACAGTACAAGTGTTTCTTCAGCTGGTCATGCTGGTCAGGGTCATGGGGATTCTACCAGTACAGTGTTCTCAGTGCTGTCAGTCAGTGTGGGATTTTACAGTACAGTGTTCTCAGCTGGTCAGTCAGTGGTGGGATTTCTACATACAGTGTTCTCAGCTGGTCGTGTTAGTCAGTGTGGGATCTATCAGTACAGTGTTCTCAAGCTGGTCAAGTCAGTGGTGGATCTATACAGTACAGTGTTCTCATGGTCAGTCAGTAGGTGGGATTCTACAGTACAGTGTTCTCAGCTGGTACATGCTGTGTCAGTCAGTGGTGGGATTCTACAGTAACAGTGTTCTCAGCTGGCTCTGGTCGTCTGTGGGATTCTACAGTACAGTGTTCTCAGTGGTCATAGCTGGTCACGTCCAGTGTGGATTTCTACATAAGTTTCAGCTGGTCATGCTGGTCAGTCCAATGGTGAGATTCTACAGTACAGTGTTCTCAGCTGGTCATGCTGTCAGTCGTGGTGGATTACAGTACATGTTCTCAGCTGGTCAGTCGAGTAGGTGGGATTCTACAGTACAGTGTTCTCAGCTGTCATGCTGGTCAGTCATGGTGGGATTCTACAGTACAGTGTTCTCAGCGGTAGTCAGTGTGGATTCTCAGACGGTTCCAGCTGGTCATTGTGACAGTGTGGGATTCTACAGCTACAGTGTTCTTCAAGCTGGTCATTCGCTGTCAGTCAGATGTGTGGGACTTACAGTACAGTTTTCTTCAGCTTGTCATGTGCGTCAGACAGTAGGTGGGATTTCTACAGTACCAGTGTTCTCAGTTGGTTCATGCTGGTTCAGTCAGTGGTGGGATCTACAGTACAGTGTTCTCAGCTGGTCATGCTGGTCAGACAGTGGGGGATTCTACAGACAGTTTTCTCGAGTCATGCTGGTCTCGATCAGTGGTGGGATTCTTACAGTACAGTGTTCTCACACTGGTCAGACAGTGGTGGGATCTACAGTACAGTGTTTCTCAGCTGGTCATGCTGTCAGCAGTGGTGGGATTTCTACAGTACAGTGTTCTCAGCTCGGTCAGATCAGTGGTGGGATTCTACCAGTACAGTGTTCTCAGCTGGTCAGTCAGTGGTGGGATTCTACAGTACAGTGTTCTCAGCTGGTCAGTCAGTGGTGGGATTCTACAGTACAGTGTTTTCAGCTGGTCAGTCAGTGGTGGGATTCTACAGTACAGTGTTTCTCAGCTGGTCAGCAAGTGGTGAGGATTCTACAGTTTACAGTGTTCTCAGCTGGTCATGCTGGTCAGTCAGTGGTGGGATTCTACAGTACAGTGTTTCTCAGCTGGTCATGCTGTTCAGTCAGTGGTGGGATTCTACAGTCCAGTTTTCTCAGCTGGTCATGCTGGTCAGACAGTGGTGGGATTGTACAGTACAGTGTTCTCAGCTGGTCATGCTGGTCAGTCAATGGTGGGATTCTACAGTACAGTGTTATCAGCTGGTCATGCTGGTCAGCCAGTGGTGGCAGTGTTTAATTAGTAAATTGGTAGATGCAGTAACAAGAAGTGAGCCCGAGAGGGGGGGTGACCTGAGGCGCTCTGAGGTAGCCTACTAGAACAACAAACACGTTTATAATAAAGCATTGCATGCATTATCATCGCTTTACCATTTTCATTATCTTGGCATAGAGCAGTCAGTAGAGAGGGGGCTTGTTGAAGTTGCACACACGGGACATTTTTGTAGCCTAGGGTCCTGGGAAAAGTTGGCCTTTATAAACGCATTTGATGTGATTCTACATCAGTTTAGATGACGAGAGACCTTCAGCAGAATATTTTTTAATATATCACAAATGATCGAAATGACAGGCTATAATTTGACACTGACAAACTGAGAATCAGAGCTGAATAAAAACGACCTTGTCTTCAATCCATCAATAGCCCAGACCTAGGTGTGTGGAGACACGTATTGTACAATACGAGGAGGACATGTTTGTACTAAAACAGCTTTTCCAGTTTCACTAACTAACCCAATGATGCAGCTGACTCACAGGCGTTGGCCGATGAGCTAGTACCAAAAGCTTATCTCTCTGTTGTTTTACTTTTTAAAACAATACTGTTCGTTCAATAGGTCTATTTAGAAGTTCACAATGTGGTAGCCTACAGACAGATCAGTCTTATCTTRAAAGCAGGATCAGTGTTTTCCCACCATTGTTTTTGAAATATCACGAAAGGACTGCTTTGACTASGTGCTGTTCACTGACTGATTTACCGCYCGTTCTCAACTGTAGGCATGCCTTGTGATTGGGCTACACACAATCCACAGCTAGGCTATTTTAAATAATGAACTATTGATGATCTGTGGCTAAATTATAGTCCTATTCCTGGTGTAGTACTCGGAATGATTTTATTTCTTTCTGAACAGACGGCAGTAATTCTATAACTGTGGCAAAATGTATTTGAATGTATCATGGATGCTGTGACACCTCCAGCAACCCTCCCAGCGCCTATTATTCTATGAGGAAATACATGATTACGAGAGTTCAGTTGCATGTTCCTGTCTTCCAGAGCAGGGAGTGGGAGAGAGTTCATATAAAGAGAATCCCATTCTGGTTCTGTGAGAGACTTAGGCGCTCTTCTCTCTCTCTCACCACAGTAATGGCCACGCCTTGGTCTATATATAGGCTACAATGTTGCGCAATCCATAAACCCGGGCCAGTCCAACACAAATCAATTCTTACAATATCAGACATGTTTTTACATTACGTTTTTTTGGGGGGGTGGCAGCCAGGAGAATTACAGAGCAGTCAATATAAACTCACTTTGATTGCTTTTATTAGAATTGTTACATTGCAAACAGTGGAAAAAAATCATGCCAGGAGAGGTACAGGATCCTGGTAAATGGGTTCTAGAACAAAATAGTCCAAAACTGAGAGGTGCAGGATCCTGTTCCGGCAGAATCCGGCTCAAATTAAGCACTGAGGGGTGGGATTCTACAGTACAGTGTTCTCAGCTGGTCAGTCAGTGGTGGGATTCTACAGTACAGTGTTCTCAGCTGGTCAGTCAGTGGTGGGATTCTACGTACAGTGTTCTCAGCTGGTCAGTCAGTGGTGGGATTCTACAGTACAGTGTTCTCAGCCTGGTCAGTCAGTGGTGGGATTCTACAGTACAGTGTTCTCAGCTGGTCATGCTGGTCAGTCAGTGGTGGGATTCTACAGTACAGTGTTCTCAGCTGGTCAGTCAGTGGTGGATTCTACAGTACAGTGTTCTCAGCTGTCATGCTGGTCAGTCAGTGGTGGGATTCTACAGTACAGTGTTCTCAGCTGGTCAGCTCAGTGGTGGGATTCTACAGTACAGTGTTTCAGCTGGTCAGTCAGTGGTGGGATTCTACGTACAGTGTTCTCAGCTGGTCATGCTGGTCAGACAGTGGTGGGATTCTACAGTACAGTGTTCTCAGCTGGTCAGTCAGTGGTGGGATTCTACAGTACAGTGTTCTCAGCTGGTCTGTCAGTGGTGGGATTCTACAGTACAGTGTTCTCAGCTGGTCAGTCAGTGGTGGGATTCTACAGTACAGTGTCTCAGCTGGTCTGTCAGGGTGGGTTTACAGTAGCAGTGTTCTCAGCTGTCAGTCAGTGTGGGATTCTACAGTACAGTGTTCTCAGCTGGTCAGTCAGTGGTGGGATTCTACAGTACAGTGTTCTCGGAGCTGGTCAGTCAGTGGTGGGATTCTACAGTACAGTGTTCTCAGCTGGTCTGTCAGTGGTGGGATTCTACAGTACAGTGTTCTCAGCTGGTGCTCAGTCATGGTGGGATTCTACAGTACAGTGTTCTCAGCTGGTCGTCAGTGTGTGGGATTCTACAGTACAGTGTTCTCAGCTGGTCAGTCAGTGGTGGGATTCTACAGTACAGTGTTTCTCAGCTGGTCAGGTCCAGTGGTGGGATTCTACAGTACAGTGTTCTCAGCTGGTCATGCTGGTCAGACAGTGGTGGGATTCTACAGTACAGTGTTCTCAGCTGGTATGCTGGTCAGTCAGTGGTGGGATCTACAGTACAGTGTTCTCAGCTGGTCAGTCAGTGGTGGGATTCTACAGTACAGTGTTCTCAGCTGGTCATGCTGGTCAGTCAGTGGTGGGATTCTACAGTACAGTGTTCTCAGCTGTTCTGCGGTCAGACAGTGGTGGGATTCTACAGTACAGTGTTCTCAGCTGGTCAGTCAGTGGTGGGATTCTACAGTACAGTGTTCTCAGCTGGTCAGTCAGTGGTGGGATTCTACAGTACAGTGTTCTCAGCTGGTCATGCTGGTCAGCAGTGGTGGATTCTACAGTACAGTGTTCTCAGCTGGTCAGTCAGTGGTGGGATTCTACAGTACAGTGTTCTCAGCTGGTCATGTCTGGTCAGTCAGTGGTGGGATTCTACAGTACAGTGTTCTCAGCTGGTCAGTCAGTGTGTGGGATTCTACACGTACAGTGTTCTCAGCTGGTCATGCTGGTCAGACCAGTGGTGGGATTCTACAGTACAGTGTTCTCAGCTGGTCAGTCAGTGGTGGGATTCTACAGTACAGTGTTCTCAGCTGGTCAGTCAGTGGTGGGATTCTACAGTACAGTGTTCTCAGCTGGTCAGTCATTGGTGGGATTCTACAGTAATGCTGCCCTTTAGTGGTGAATACATGCATATGCATCACGTCTTACTGCACGATCCTAAGCCGTTAGGGTGAAGTTGTCCCCAGACACTGATCTTGGGTCAGTTTAGCATTTTACCCACTAATGGTTAAGTTTAGGATTGGGAGTGCCTCCCGATCACAGGCCCGGGTTCGATCCCAGGCTGTGTCGCAGCCGGCCGTGACCGGGAGACCCATGAGGAGGCGCACGATTGGCCTAGCGTCATCCGGGTTAGGGGAGGGTTTGGCCGGCCGGGATGTCCTTGTCCCATCGTGCTCTAGCGACTCCTTGTGGCGGGACGGATGCATGAACGCTGACTCGGTGGCCAGTTGTACAAGGTTTCCTCCGACACGTTGGTGCGGCTGGCTTCCAATGAATTGTCTAGCAAATGGCCACAGTTACTGTCATCATTGTCACTTTTGTTTTGAGCTTGTAATGTATGGCAATGCATCTTTGAAAATGAGCTAAGACTTACCTACTGAATACAGCACAGCTTTGGTGACACCCTTGTTTCAAAAGCTATTAGATAATAGTTACCCTCTGACAAAACATGGTTAGGGGAGGGTTTGGCCGGCCGGGACAAAACATGCAAGTTCAATCTAATTGCTAACAGAAAAACGTATTATGTATTCCATTATCTTAAAAGTACTAACTGATGTTGAAATGAATTATTCCAGTTGTTGATACGGTCAGAATCAAACCAATAATCTGCATTAATCCTAGTAAACCTGCAGAGGGCAGTCTTGCACAAATAAACGTTTTGTACATAGATGTTTTATCCATACATTCTCTTGTACTCTCATCAAGTTCAGACTACTGTACTATATGAACCAGCTCTATGAACCAGCTCTATGAACCAGCTGTACTATATGAACCAGTTGTATTGTATGAACCAGCTCTATGAACCAGCTGTACTATATGAACCAGTTGTATTGTATGAACCAGCTCTATGAACCAGCTGTACTATATGAACCAGCTCTATGAACCAGCTGTACTATATGAACCAGCTGGACTATATGAACCAGCTCTATGAACCAGCTGAAAGTTATCAGCTGTGATGAACCAGCTGTATTATTTGAACCAGCTGTATTATTTGAACCAGCTGGATTATATGAACCAGCTGGATTATATTAACCGAGCTGGACTATATGAACCAGCTCTATGAACCAGCTGTATTGTATGAACCAGCTGGATTATATGAACCAGCTGGACTATATGAACCAGCTCTATGAACCAGCTGTATTGTATGAACCAGCTGTATTATTTGAACAGCTGGATTATATGAACCAGCTGTATTATATGAACCAGCTGTATTATATGAACCAGCTGTCTTATTTGAACCAGCTGTATTGTATGAACCAGCTGTATTATATAACCAGCTCTATGAACCAGCTGTATTGTATGAACAGCTGTATTATATGAACCAGCTGTATTGTATGAACAGCTGTATTATTTGAACCAGCTGGATTATATGAACCAGCTGTATTATATGACCAGCTGTTATATGAACCAGCTGTATTATATGAACCAGCTGTATTATATGAACCAGCTGTCTTATATGAACCAGCTGTATTGTATGAACCAGCTGTATTATATGAACCAGCTGTATTGTATGAACCAGCTGTATTATATGAACCAGCTCTATGAACCAGCTCTATAACCAGCTGTATTGTTGAACAGCTGTATTATATGAACCAGCTGTATTATATGAACCAGCTGTATTATATGAACCAGCTGGATTATATGAACCAGCTGTATTATATGAACCACTGTATATATGAACCAGCTGTATTATATAGAACCACCTGTATTATATGAACCAAGTGTATTGTATAGAACCAGCTGTATTATATGAACCAGCTGTATTATATGAACCAGCTGGATTTATTTGAACCAGCTGTATTATTTGAACCAGCTGGATTATATGAACCAGCGCGGGATTATATGAACCAGCGGGATTATATGAACCAGCTGCATTATTTGAACCAGCTGCATTATTTGAACCAGCTGTTTATTTGAACCAGCTGGATTATTGAACCAGCTGTATTATTTGAACCAGCTGGATTATATGAACCAGCGGGATTATATGAACCAGCTGTATTATATGAACCAGCTGTATTATTTGAACCAGCTGGATTATATGAACCAGCTGTATTATTTGAACCAGCTGGATTATTTGAACCAGCTGTATTATATGAACCAGCTGTATTATATGAACCAGCTGGATTATATGAACCAGCTGGATTATTTGAACCAGCTGTATTATATGAACCAGCTGTATTATTTGAACCAGCTGGATTATATGAACCAGCTGGATTATTTGAACCAGCTGTATTATTTGAACCAGCTGTATTATTTGAACCAGCTGGACTCTATGGACCAGCTGTATTATTTGAACCAGCTGGACTCTATGGACCAGCTGTATTATTTGAACCAGCTGGATTATATGAACCAGCTGGATTATATGAACCAGCTGTATGAACCAGCTGGATTAAACGAAACAGCTCAGAATTCAAAGGTAGTTTACAGCAAAAACATAGATATTTATAGGCTTCTCTAATGTTTATATTAATTGTCAGTGATCACATCTGAGCCTTAGCAGTTTCCCGGACTCCGATTAGGTTTAGTTCTGGACAAAAAGCATGGTCTGTGTCAGTGACCACATCTGAGCCTTAGCAGTTTCCCGGACACCGATTAAACTCAGTTCTGGACAAAAAGCATGGTCTGTGTCAGTGATCACATCTGAGCCTTAGCAGTTTCCCGGACACCGATTAAGCTTAGTTCTGGACAAAAAGGTCTGTGGAGAATCTCATCTGAAAGAGTTGTTTCAGTCCAGGCTTCGTCTGTGTCTGGGAAACTGTCCCTGAGGGTTGGGGACTGGGTTTATGTCATGGTTTTAGTATATTAGGAGAATATTGTTCTGGTCAAAAGTAGTGCACTATATAGGGAACAGTGTTCCATTTGGGATGCAGCCTTGGTCAACCCTGTGGTCCGTGGTATAAACCTGTACGGTGTAGGGTGAAGTTGCCCCTAGACGCTGATACTGGGCCAGTTTAGCATTTTCCCCACTACTGGTTCAGTTTAGGATTGGGGGAGGGCAAACTGATGGGAGGGGAAACTTCACCCCGGAGCTCACCTGTCCACCACGGAATGGTTTCCCAGACATTGATTAAGCCTAGTCCTGAACAGGTCAGGGTTCCATAGCCGCAGGCAGAACAGTTGAAACTGGAGCACGGCCACGTGGACTGGGGACAGCAAGGAGTCTTCATGCCAGGTAGTCTTGAGGCATGTCCTAGGGCTCAGGTCCTCCGAGAGAGAGAAAGAAAGAAAGAGAGAAAGAGAGAATTAGAGAGAGCACACTTAATTTCACACAGGACACCGGATAAGACAGGTGAAGTACTCCAGATATAACAGACTGACCCAAGCCCCCGACACAAACTACTGCAGCATAAATACTGGAGGCTGAGACAGGAGGGGTCAGGAGACACTGTGGCCCCATCCGATGATACCCCCGGATAGGGCCAAACAGGAGGGATATAACACCACCCACTTTGCCAACGCACAGCCCCCACACCACTAGAGGGATATCTTCAACCACCAACTTACCATCCTGAGACAAGGCTGAGTATAGCCCACAAAGATCTCCGCCACGGCACAGCCCAAGGGGGGGGCGCCAACCCAGACAGGAAGATCACGTCAGTGACTCAACCCACTCAAGTGACGCACCCCTCCTAGGGACGGCATGGAAGAGCACCAGTAAGCCAGTGACTCAGCCCCTGCAATAGGTTTAGACGCAGAGAATCCCAGTGGAGAGAGGGGAACCGGCCAGGCAGAGACAGCAAGGGAGGTTCGTTGCTCCAGAGCCTTTCCATTCACCTTCACATTCCTGGGCCAGACTACACTCAATCATATGACTCACTGAAGAGATGAGTCTTCAGTAAAGACTTAAAGGTTGAGACCGAGTCTGCGTCTCTCACATGGGTAGGCAGACCATTCCATAAAAATTGAGCTCTATAGGAGAAAGCCCTGCCTCCAGCTGTTTGCTTAGAAATTCTATGGACATTAGGAGGCCTGCGTCTTGTAATCGTAATGTACGTGTAGGTATGTACGGCAGGACCAAATCGGAAAGATAGGTAGGAGCAAGCCCATGTAATGCTTTGTAGGTTAGCAGTAAAACCTGAAGATCATGCCCTTGCGTGCGGTAGACAGAAAGCCAGTGTAGGAGGCTAGCACTGGAGTAATATGATTCAAATTTTTGGGTTCTAGTCAGGATTCTAGCAGCCGTATTTAACACAACTGAATTTATTTAGTGTTTATTCCGGGTAGCCGGAAAGTAGAGCATTGCACTAGTCTAACTAGAAGTACAAAAGCATGGATTCATTTTCTGATCATTTTTGGACAGAAAAGTTTCTGATTTTTGCAATGTTACGTAGATGGAAAAAAAGCTGTCCTTGAAACAGTCTTGATATGTTAGTCAAAAGAGAGATCATGGGTCCAGAGTAACGCGAGGTCCTTCACAGTTTTATTTGGACGACTGTACAACCATCAAGATTAATTGTCAGATTCAACAGAATATCCTTTGCTTCTTGGGACCTAGAACAAGCATCTCTGTTTGTCCGATTTAAAAAGTAGAAGTTTGCAGCCATCAACTTCTTTATGTCTGAAACACAGGCTTCTAGCGAGGCAATTTTGGGCTTCATCATGTTTCATTGAAATGTACAGCTGTGTGTCATCCGCATAGCAGTGAAGTTAACATTATGTTTCAAAAGACATCCCCAAGAGGTCAAATATATCGGTGAAAACAATAGGGTCTCAAACAGAACCTTGAGGAACACCGAAATGTACAGTTTTTGTCAGAGGAAAAAAACCATTCACAGAGACAAACTGATATCTTTCCGACAGATAAGATCTAAACCAGGCCAGAACTTGTCCGTGTAGACCAATTTGGGTTTCCAATCTCCCCAAAAGAATGGGGTGATCGATGGTATCAAAAGCAGCACTAAGGTCTAGGAGCACGAGGACAGATGCAGAGCCTCGGTCTGACGCCATTAAAAGGTAATTACCACCTTCACAAGTGCAGTCTCAGTGCTATGATGGGTCTAAACCAGACTGAAGTGTTTTGTATACATTGTTTGTCTTCAGGACGGCAGTGAGTTGCTGCGCAACAGCTTTTTCAAAATAAATTGAGACGAATGGAAGATTCGATATAGGCCGATAGTTTTTTATATTTTCTTGGTCAAGGTTTGGCTTTTTCAAGAGAGGCTTTATTACTGCCACTTTTAGTGAGTTTGGTACACATCCGGTGGATAGAGAGCCGTTTATTATGTTCAACATAGGAGGGTCAAGCACAGGAAGCAGCTCTTTCAGTAGTTTAGTTGGAATAGGGTCCAGTATGCAGCTGGCAGGTTTAGAGGCCATGATTATTTTCATCATTGTGTCAAGAAATATAGTACTAAAACAGTTTTCAGTTGAACATGGACTAGGATTAATCTGTGTCTGGGAAACCAGCGTGTACACTGTATTAATACATTACTGTATGGGTTACATAATACCAGGTTGGACAGGAGGTATCTGTAGACAAGAGGTATGTATTGTTCCAGAGGAGGCGTTTATTTCACCGACCACAGGGTAACCAAGACAACCAAGCCGCATGCTTTCACAATGTTGAATCATCTACATYTTGTTGTTGTTGTGACGGAGGTTATCGTTACTAAGGAACAGGTGTCAGAAACCACATCATGCATATGGGGTGAGATTAAACTACACTCCTGTTTGAATGAAGAAAGAGTGAGAGAGAGAGAGGGAGCGTGGGTGTGAGGGAAAGAGGTGGGGAGGGAGAGGGAGGGAGGGAGAGAGAGGGAGAGGGAGGGAGAGGGAGGGAGAGAGAGAGAGCGAGACACAGGGAGAGAGGAAGGGACCACGTTCCTAATGCGGAGTACAAAACGTCAACAATGTTTAAGAAATGTCTCTTTTTTTTTTCTTTTTTTTTTACAAACTAGTCCTACTGCTGACGCTCACACACTCATCTTCTTAGTAGGCCTAATAGTATCAGTAGTAGTAGTAGTAGTAGTAGTAGTACTAGTAGTAGTACTAGTAGTAGTAGTAGCAGCAGTAGTAGTAGTAGCAGCAGTAGTAGTAGTATCAGTAGTAGTAGTAGTAGTAGTAGTAGGTGTAGTAGTAGTAGTATCAGTAGTAGTAGTAGTAGTAGTTGTAGTAGTACTAGTAGTAGTAGTAGCAGCAGTAGTAGTAGTAGTAGTAGTAGTAGTATCAGAAGTAGTAGTAGTAGTAGTAGTAGTAGTAGTAGTAGTAGTAGTAGTAGTAGCAGTAGTAGTAGTAAAAGTAGTCCACTACTTTTAAACCAGGGTTTTGGTCAGAAGTAGTGCACTCTGGGGAATAGGGTGCCATTTGGGACGTACACTATGTGGTGAGCTCAACCTACACTAGATTTAGCCTCTACTGTCAACTTAAACAGAGACTGCAGACAGAAGAGGTTACTCTTAAAAAAAAAAACATTAAAATAATGAAAAGCACATTTCAAATCAGATCAAATCAAATTGTATTGGTCACATACACGTGTTTAGCAGATGTTATTGGTCACATACACGTGTTTAGCAGATGTTATTGGTCACATACACGTGTTCAGCAGATGTTATTGCGGGTGTAGTGAAATGCTTCTAGTTCCAACAGGGCAGTAATATCTAACAAGATATTATCTAACAATTTTATGACACATACCCAATAAACACAAATCTTTACTTTAGAGATAAAAACAAAAGTGGTCAAATCCAGAGGTCCACAGAACGTTGGCCATTTGGTTTTGACCATGTGATGAACAACACACTGTAACTGCTTTTCATTGAATCCACCAGTTTCCTCCTGTCCCATGCGTAGATGTACTGACCTTCACAACAGACCAGTACCTACTGCTGCTCTGGTTTGACAAAAGGAAAACCCCCCTCGATGAGATAACTACAGTAGGAGCTTGTAATGCCATTCCAAATGGCAACCTATTCCCTACATAGTCCACTACTTGTGACCTGGACCCTAGTCAAAAAGAGTACACAATATGGTGAATAGGATGTCATGTGGGACACAGACTAGGATGTTGTAATGAGAGTGATGCTCCACCCACCTAACCACCGTGGCCGGTCCGCCAGACTGGCTGGGTTTTCCTACAGTCCAAAATATTTATGCCTAGACCCCTAGTTGAGAAGGATATGTTTCTTTGTCAAGGCAACAAGAGGGGTACAGTCTGTGGTGTGTTGAGGAGTGTCCCAATCTAATTATCAGTAATGATATAAAACGGTCTCTAATTTAGGCAGCGTTGTGATGGGTGTGGTGGAACATATGACCCTTTCATGGTTCAGAGTCATCCATTAAGAGAGTTGGGCCAGGTTTTTAAAATGGACGCCATGTTAGCTCCGTTATTCTCATACACAGTGTGGAAGCTCCTCAGAGGAGGAAGGGGAGGACCATCCTCCTCAGTGAATATCATATAAATAAAAAAGGTTAAATATTTTAAAAATGTACCTTTTAATATAGAACTATACTAAACAAAAAGTGACCTTGTTCGGGAGAAGATTGACACATTTACATACATTTAAGTCATTTAGCAGACGCTCTTATCCAGAGCGACTTACAAATTGGGTTAGGGTTATCAAAACGTCACGCCAGGGCCTACACGAAACACAGCCCTTATTTTAAGTGTTTCTGAAATCCCCTTTGGGAAAAATGAATGGTGGAAAACTATTGGATCCATTTCCCTGTTTGACCGCTGGGTTTTATGGGTATTATGACTCATACTGTGGTACTTCTAAATGAAAGTTAATTTGTTTGTTTTTTGTGTGTGAACAGGTGGTGTATTTATTTCACGATAAGTTGAAAAACGTTTCTTAAACGGAAACAATGAAACTAAATTCGTGTTTGCGTCAGTTGGACTAATGATTACACCCTAGATCAGCTGGATGCAGGCAAGATTGTGCAACGCGGTATTCAATGTGTCAATGTCTGTCTGTCTGATTACTCAAATTTTATCTCAACATGTTGTAAACTGTCATTCATAGGCTAGGTTGTAGCAACCTCATAAAGGGTATAGGGGAATTCTAGTATCATGTAGTAGCCTAAACCTATTGATGTTACATTGAACTGGGTGAATGGAATATGAATGACAGTCATCCAATATACTGTAATAGAAATAAGGCCATGTTCATGAAAAATAAAAATGTCCTCCCTCATCTTTCCATGACATAGACTGACCAGGTGAATCCAGGTGAAAGATATGATCCCTTATTGATGTCACTTGTTAAATCCACTTCAGTCAGTCTAGATGAAGGGGAGGAGACCTGGTTGAAGAAGGATTTTTAAGCCTTGAGACAATTGAGACGTGGATTGTGTATGTGTTGCCATTCAGGAGGGTGAATGGGCAAGACAAAAGATTTAAGTGCCTTTGAACGGGGTATGGTAGTAGGTACCAGGCGCACCGGTTTGTGTCAAGAACTGCAACGAGGCTATTATTCGCTGCAGGGTTTTTCCCGCTCAACAGTTTCCTGTGTGTATCAAGAATGGTCCACCATCCAAAGGACATCCAGACAACTTGACACAACTGTGGGAAGCATTGGAGTCAACATGGGCCAACATCCCTGTGGAACGCTTTCAACACCTTGTAGAGTCCATGCCCTGACGAATTGAGGCTGTTCTGAGGGCAAAGGAGGAGGTGGGGTGCAACGCAATACTAGGAAGGTGTTCCTAACGTTTGGTATACTCAGTGTATATGACTCTGGGCATACGTGTGTGTATTGTAAAGCATGAAACACACTGAGAAGCTCACTGCCGATAGGTACTTATCACAGTGAGAGGCTGTTCCTTCTCGTGCTAGACAAAAAGTGGCACCTGCTTACGTGCCGAACCGGTAGTGACAAACCTATCGATTCTACTTGTAGAATCACAATGCTCGTCAGTGGACAACAACTTGACTTTGAGCCAATCAGAGAGCACAAACGTGGGGGAGCCAATGACATTTAAAAATAAAATAAAAATTGGGCCTTTTGTCCATACTACAGATGAGCCAGTCACACTTCATATGTAGGCTATGGGATGGTAGCTAGCTAAGTGCACAGGCACAATGCACACAATACTAAATACTTCCTCCAAGCTAGCTAACTGTAGTTGGTATTGTCATTATAATGAAATCACAATGGATTAGCTAGTTTCCATGAAACCACAGCCTGTGTTAGCTGCCAAGTTAGTGRAGTGTCCTTAGCTAGCTAGCTATGCTGTGCTAGCTAGTGAATAGGATAATGTTAGTTAACTAGCTAAACATTTGGCTATGGGCTGGCACTGACAGTATGGGATTATGGAAAGTGAATGAAATGGTTTATTTTTCATCTTACTCGGTAGTTATCTAGCTGTGGCCATCAGGCTATTATCAACAAGGACTTTGTATTAAATAGCAACATTAGCTGATGTGCATTGCCAAACAACGCTACTGCCACCTTCTGGTTTGGAGTATTTTAACAAGCCTGAGTGGCTGACAACTTCCAAGGTCTTTGTATGTATAAAACAAAGCAATGTCAGTGTTTGAGTCAGGAGGCATCAACTAAACACTGGTCTGTCTTTGGCATGTCAGTGTTTGAGTCAGGAGGCACCTGATAAACACTGGTCAGTCATGCCATGTCAGTGTTTGAGTCAGCAGGCACCTGATAAACACTGGTCTGTCATGGCATGTCAGTGTTTGAGTCAGGAAGCACCAGATAAACACTGGTCAGTCATGCCATGTCAGTGTTTGAGTCAGGAGGCACCTGATAAACACTGGTCTGTCTTGCCATGTCAGTGTTTGAGTCAGGAGGCACCAACTAAACACTGGTCAGTCATGCCATGTCAGTGTTTGAGTCAGGAGGCACCAACTAAACACTGGTCTGTCTTGCCATGTCAGTGTTTGAGTCAGGAGGCACCAACTAAACACTGGTCTGTCATGCCATGTCAGTGTTTGAGTCAGGAGGCACCAACTAAACACTGGTCTGTCTTGGCATGTCAGTGTTTGAGTCAGGAGGCACCAGATAAACACTGGTCTGTCATGCCATGTCAGTGTTTGAGTCAGGAGGCACCAACTAAACACTGGTCTGTCTTGCCATGTCAGTGTTTGAGTCAGGAGGCACCAGATAAACACTGGTCTGTCATGCCATGTCAGTGTCTGAGTCAGGAGGCACCAACTAAACACTGGTCTGTCTTGGCATGTCAGTGTTTGAGTCAGGAGGCACCAGATAAAACATGGTCTGTCCTTGGCATGTCAGTGTTTGAGTCAGGAGGCACCAACTAAACACTGGTCTGTCATGGCATGTCAGTGTTTGAGTCAGGAGACACCAGATAAACACTGGTCTATCATGGCATGTCAGTGTTTGAGTCAGGAGGCACCAACTAAACACTGGTCTGTCTTGGCATGTCAGTGTTGAGTCAAAGGCACCAACTAAACACTGGTCTGTCTTGGCATGTCAGTGTTTGAGTCAGGAGGCACCTGATAAACACTGGTCAGTCATGCCATGTCAGTGTTTGAGTCAGCAGGCACCTGATAAACACTGGTCTGTCATGGCATGTCAGTGTTTGAGTCAGGAAGCACCAGATAAACACTGGTCAGTCATGCCATGTCAGTGTTTGAGTCAGGAGGCACCTGATAAACACTGGTCTGTCTTGCCATGTCAGTGTTTGAGTCAGGAGGCACCAACTAAACACTGGTCAGTCATGCCATGTCAGTGTTTGAGTCAGGAGGCACCAACTAAACACTGGTCTGTCTTGCCATGTCAGTGTTTGAGTCAGGAGCACCAACTAAACACTGGTCTGTCTTGGCATGTCAGTGTTTGAGTCAGGAGGCACCTGATAAACACTGGTCTGTCTTGCCATGTCAGTGTTTGATTAGGAGGCACCAGATAAACACTGGTCTACCATGCCATGTCAGTGTTTGAGTCAGGAGGCACCAACTAAACATAGTCTGTCTTGCCATGTCAGTGTTTGAGTCAGGAGGCACCAACTAAACACTGGTCTGTCATGGCATGTCAGTGTTTGAGTCAGGAGGCACCTGATAAACACTGGTCCGTCTTGGCATGTCAGTGTTTGAGTCAGGAGGCACCTGATAAACACTGGTCTGTCTTGGCATGTCAGTGTTTGAGTCAGGAGGCACACAACTAAACACTGGTCTGTCATACCATGTCTCAAATCAGAGACACCACATCTGGGCTCTTTCTCAAATCAAAGACATCACTTTTGGACTCTGAGCTCTTTCTTAAATCAGAGACACTGCTTCTGGGCTATGAGCTCTTTCTCAAATCAGACAACACTTATGAGCTATGAGCTCTTTCTCAAATCAGACACCATTTCTGGGCTCAGGGCTCTTTCTCAAATAAGACAAAATTTCTGGCTCTGGGCTCTTTCTAAATCAGACACCACTTCTGGGCTCTGAGCTCTTTCTCATATCAGGGACACCACTTCTGGGCTCTGGGTTCTTTCTCAAATCAGGAGAGAGAGAAGCTGACCAGCTTTGGTTCCCCACGACTTGGCCTCGGCGGTCCGTGACACCCCCTCTCCAGCTGGGTCTGGTAGACAGACAGACAACACACACATCTATTGTGACACCCTGCTGCTTTGACATTCCTCTACTTTCTTCACCTCTGGTTTGTGGTCAGAGATAAACAACACTCTGGATCCTCCAAAATAAACTCTCAACCTACACTTCCTGACCCTCAAACTCTTCTCTATCTCTCTTCATCCCTCGTTCTCCATTTTCTCTGTCTTTCTTTCCTTTCGTTCTCTCCCCTCTCGTCTCCTCCCTCCCTCTCTTTCTTTCTTGTTTTGTCATTGTTGTGTGTGTGTGTGTGTGTGTGTGTGTGTGTGTGTGATCGGTGTGTGTGTGTGGTGTGTGATCGGTGTGTATGTCTGTGTGTCATATAGACGTTTCCCTCCGGCCTGCCGTACGCACTGACACATTTGATGATGATCTGTTACACACTGTAAACCTGGARAGGTTCTGGCTACTCAAACATTTTGGAAACTGATTAACTCAACAACAACAAAAAYTTAAGAAACTGAAGTGTGCAGTACTATCTTCWTATGAGTAAAACAATGCCGTTTTCTGAGTAAGGTATACTCACATTTTTTCATGTAAATCAACTTAGTTATTTTCATTTCCCTATACCTTAAAAACACTWGTTAAATTAAATCAATATGGTGATGTGAACACAACATAATATTTTTTAAGTCAAAGTCACTTAATAAGTATAAGTTGCAGTTACTCTAACTGTTTGAGTTTAGCAAAGTCCACCTTACTTAGAAATTATAATTTACCATGACTCAAATATAACTGAAAGTTCACTTAATTTTTGGGGAGGAAACTGATGACCTAAATTGTATCAATTAGCCTTAACTTAAATATAATCAGTAAATAAAAAACTGTTAGTTAACTACCCTCAAAAAGCTAAAGTTCAGAAGCGTTCTGTCTTCCTTTGGCTTCAGCCTGGAGCTCAGAGAGAGCTGAGAGCGGTTGAGACAGGAGTAACGTTTACGTAGTTGATCGGCCCAAGTCAGCAGTGTCCCGGCCCTCTCTCCCCTCCCCCCGTCTCCCCTCCCCCCGTCTCCCCTCACTGTAAACCCCAATGTGCTGTCATTACTCAAAACCTTCTGAGGAAACCTGTTGAACTAAATATATCTCAGTCCAGTTACATAAAGTGATGATTTAGTCATTTCTCAAACTGATAGAGTCACTGTGACCCTGTATGGGGGTCCGGATTTCAGTTGTATCAGCTGGAACTTTTTGATGAATTCCCCACTAAGCTACTCCACCAATATCATTTCCCAGTGTGCCTTGGCTTATTTTGAATTAATCGTAGAGTTACCACCCATGACTGAATCGTAGAGTTACCACCCATGACTGTATTTGTTAGTGACAGAGACATCCTTGTTGAATTCATTAATTTTCAGTACTGTAGCCTTCTGTAAGTGAGTTCCTAGGTGAATGTTATCATTATAATTAAACTCTTTATTACAATACATTAAATATCTCATGAGGCCTTATTTTGAGGCCTAGCTGTAACCTAATACAGTGGCATGAAAGTCATGGTTTACAGGACACATCAAGCCTGCAAGTAAGGTTTCAAAATTCCGGTAACTTTCCCCAAATTCCCAGATAAAAAAAAAAAAAAACCTGGTTGAATGATTTCCTGGAACCTTCCAACCAGGATTACTGGAAAACCTGGGAAATGTGCCAGATTTGTGCAACCCTACCTGCAAGTCACATTATGCTGGCTGGTAAAGTGAGGTGTAATCCCTATTGGAATCCAGTCAGAGTTAGGATATCAAACAGTGAACATTTGTATTCACCCACAACATCCAGGGTTAGGAACAGTGGGAGGAGACTATTTAAACTGGAACAGCCATTTCAGTAATGGGTGCAAATATTCTACTTTTTTATGTAAAAATGTATGTTATTTATCTTTGTGTAGCATGAGATTAATCAATCAATGTACATGCAAAAACACAGATATTAAAAATAATTCCTACAAATTTACCTGCAATAGAGCATGCTGGGAAAAAAGGGAATTTGTTATAATAACTCTTAAAAATTGAGTTGGTGTGACTTCTCATTTCATTTTGAGTCAGTACCACGTAAACATTTGAAGTAATAATGACTTTTCATTGACTTTGAGTTCAATTTAAAATGCGTTGGCATTTCAGAGTGGCACTTCAACCAGCATCCCAGTTTTATGAATGTCACCATGACAACAAAGTAATGAAGAGATCAACAGAGAACCTGGAACATTCTTCTGCTTCAGACCCAAATGGCGCTTTGTATGGGCTCTGGTCCAAAAAAAGTGCACTATATAGGGAAAAGAGTGTGGACTAATTCAAAAGAAGTGCACAGCAAAGGGAAGTGTGTGTGTGTGGTCCTGGTCAAAAGTAGTACACTATATAGGGAATAGGGTGCCATTGGGGACTGAAACAGAAGAAGGCTCTCTGTTGATCGCTTCATTACTTAGTTTTCATGATGCAGTCTGTCTCTCTCTCTGAAGAGAAGAGTAAAATCCTAAAGCTTCCAGAAACCACCATTATTTTTTTGCCAGTTGAACACTGGTCTGTTTTCAGCTCAACAGCAGCTCATTGTGGTGGCGGCCATTTTGTCTGTCTGTCTGTCTGTCTGTCTGTCTGTCTGTCTGTCTGTCTGTCTGTCTGTCTGTCTGTCAGATTGTTGGGCCAGGAACTGGCAGGTTGCTGGTTCAAGTCTCTCAGGTGAAACATCTGTTGATGTGCCCTTGAGCACAGCACTTAACCCTAATTGCTCTGGATGAGAGTGTCTACAATAATTCCTGTCTGTCTGTCCTTCTCTCTGCCTGTATTTCAGTCTCTGTCCTTTTCGCTGTCAGTCTGTCCTTTTCTCTGCCTGTATGTATTTCTGTCAGTCAGTCTGTCCTTTTCTCTGCCTGTATGTCAGTCTGTCTGTACTTATCTCTCCCTGTATGTCTTTCTGTCAGTCTGTCTGTCTGTAAGGAAAATAGTTGATGACCTACATTATGCCCTTTTAGCAGGCATGAGTCAGGCTCATGGGCTGGTGATGAGGTAGCCTTGCCTGCCACTTCAAAACCATTATCAGCCCTGGGTTCAAGAGGAAATTTCCCCTTGGCCCAGACTACAAAGTGTTGTTACTGGACGGCCATGGGGTTACAGCCTGAAGGTTGAAATAAACAGAACCATATGTAGTGAGGACACACACACACACACACACACACACACACACACACACACACACACACACACACACACACACACACACACACAACACCCCCCACACACACCACATAACACACACACACACACCACAACCACCACACACACACACACACACACACACACACACACACACACACACACACACACACACACACACACACACACAGGACCATATGTAGTCTGATTTATTCATTTGTTCCTTAAGGTTGAGGGGGCGAGAGAGAGAGAGAGACAGACAGAGACAGTGAGCCATAGTGTCTGTCTTATAGAGGAGGGGGGAGGTAGAGAGAGAGAGAGACAGTGAGGCCATAGTGTCTTGTCTTTAGAGGAGGGGGGAGGTAGAGAGAGAGAGACAGAGAGACAGAGAGAGAGAGACAGAGAGAGAGAGACCATAGTGTCTTGTCTTTAGGTTGAGGGGGGGCAGAGAGAGAGAGAGACAGACAGAGAGAGAGTACTATAGAAAACATTATATACATATGAGATGAGTAATACAAAATATGTAACATTATTAAGTGACTAAGATACCGTAGAATAGTATAGAATACAGTATATACTGTACATATGAGATGAGTAATGCCAGATATGTAAACATTGTTAAAGTGACTAGTGTTCTATTCCTTAAAGGTGCCAGTGATTTCTAGTCCATGCCTATAGGCAGCAGCCTGATGTGCTAGTGATGGCTGTTAAACAGTATGATGGCCTTGAGATAGAAGCTGTTTTTCAGTCTCTCGGTCCCAGCTTTGATGCGCCTGTACTGACCTCGCCTACTGGGTGATAGCGGGGAGAACAGGCAGTGACTCGGGTGGTTGATGTCCTTGATGTTTTTGGCCTTCCTGTGACATCGGGTGCTGTAGGTGTCCTGGAGGGCGGGTAGTTTGCCCCCGGTAATGTGTTTGGCAGACCGCACCACCCTCTAGAGAGCCTTGCGGTTGCAGGCGGTGCAGTTGCCATACCAGGCGGTGATAAAGCCCGACAGGATGCTTTTAATTGTGCATCTGTAAAAGTTTGTGAGGGTTTTAGGTGACAAGCCAAATTTCTGTAGCCTCCTGAGGTTGAAGAGGCTCTGTTGCACCTTCTTCACCACACTGTCTGTGTGGGTGGTGTATTTCAGTTTGTCAGTGATGTGTACACCAAGGAACTTAAAACTTTCCACCTTCTCCACTGAGGTCCCGTCGATGTAGATAGTCCACGATCATCTCCTTTGTTTTGTTGACGTCGAGTGAGAGGTTGTTTTCCAGGCACCCTACTCCCAGAGCCCTCACCTCCTCCCTGTAGGCTGTCTCGTCATCGTTGGTAATCAAGCCCACTACTGTTGTGTCGTCTGCAAACTTGGTGAATGAGTTGGACGTGTGCATGGCCACGCAGTCGTGGGTGAACAGGGAGTACAGGAGGGGGATGAGAACGCACCCTTGTGGGGCCCCAGTGTTGAGGATCAGCGGGGTGGAGGTGATGTTTCATACCTTCACCACCTGGGGGCGGCCCGTCAGGAAGTCCAGGACCCAGTTGCACAGGGCGGGGTTCAAACCCAGGGCTTCTAGCTTTAGGTTGAGGAGGGGGGAGGGAGAGAGACAGTGAGACCATAGTGTCTTGTCTTTAGGTTGAGGAGGGGGGAGGGAGAGAGACAGTGAGACCATAGTGTCTTATCTTTAGGTTGAGGAGGGGGGAGGGAGAGAAAAAGAGAGACAGTGAGACCATATCAAATCAAATCAAAGTATATTTTTCACGTGCGCCGAATACAACAGGTGTAGACCTTGAAATGCTTACTTACAGGCTCTAACCAATAGTGCAATAAATTTATTAGGTGAACAATAGGTAGGTAAAGAAATAAAACAACAGTAAAAAAAGACAGGCTATATACCGTAGCGAGTACCGGTAAGTCAGGCTGATTGAGGTAGTATGTACATGTAGGTATGGTTAAAGTGACTATGCATATATGATGAACAGAGAGTAGCAGTAGCGTAAAAGAGGGGTTGGTGGGTGGGACTGTCATGTTTTGTCATTGATTATCATGTCTTGTCCCTGTGCTTCCCTCTGCTGGTCTTATTAGGTTCTTTCTCTTTCTCTCTCTCTCTCCTCCTCCCTCTCTCCCTCTCCCGCTCTCTCTCTCTCTATCGTTCCGTTCCTGCTCCCAGCTGTTTCTCATTCTCCTAACGACCTCATTTACTCTTTCACACCTGTCCCCTATTTTGCCCTCTGATTTGCCACACACACACACACACACACACACAACACACACACACACCACACACACACACACACACAACAACACACACACAACACACACACACACACACCACACCACACACACACAACACACACACACAACACACACACACACACACACACAGACAGCAAGTAGATGCAGAGTCCATTCTCAGGTTCATGTTAATGCCAGGTTTGTAATTTAATGAATCAATGATAAAACAGTAGAATGAGCCCCTCAGACATCTGTTCTGGGGTTCCCAACAGTCCATCCCCGTAGGTGAATACATTCACTGGAAGTCTCTCTGGATAAAAGTTCTGCTAAATTTGACTGCCGGTTGTTTCAGACTCTACTGCATGTTCTCTCTGTCACGACTTCCACCGAAGGTGCTCCTCTTCCTGTTCGGGCGGCGCTCGGCGGTCGTCGTCACCGGTCTACTAGCTGCCACCGATTCCTTTTTCTTTTTCTGTTGGTTATGTCTGTATTGGTTTCACCTGTTTCTTGTTTGGGGGTTGTTTCAGGGCTATTTAAGCCCTTTATGCCGCCTGCTTTTGTGCGGGCTTGCTCTCTGTTTTGTTTGTGGATGGTTTGTTTTGTATTTTCCGGACTGTTTGGTGTCCTGTTTTGGGTCGTCTTTATTTTTCGCCTGTTGTTTTTGGCGTGACCATTACAACCGAAATAAATACGTTTTTTCCCCCGAAACCTCTGCTCACTGCGCCTGACTCCACACCCATCACTCCTCCTAGCTACGTGACAACCTAGACATGGAGGAATGCACTGTTATTCAACCGGTGGTTAATTGCTGTCACAAACAGATTAGCTTGTGGTGGCGGGGGAATTTTTTAATATTACTCTGCAGCAAAGTAGTCATTGCATCACGATTTCACAACATGGTCTTTCATTGTGAGGTCATTTAGAGAATCAGTTCAAAACCAGGAGAGTTCTGTATGGCATTGTTCTGT
>NW_019945247.1:70069-74398 GCF_002910315.2 Salvelinus sp. IW2-2015
AGAGCCCCTTGATTCTCCTCTGTTTTCCGCTTCTGTCCTTGTCGGATTCTTGTTTGATGTTTGCTGTTCCTGTGTCCTTGTTCGCCCTGTCGTGTTCTTTGCCTTCTTCAGATGCTGCGTGTGAGCAGGTGTCTATGTCAGCTACGGCCAGTGCCTTCCCGAAGCGACCTGCAGTCTGTGGTCGCGTCTCCAGTCGTTCCTCTCTATTGACGAGAGGATTTCAGTTTCCTGTTTTGGATTTACCATTGATTATATCCACGGAGAATCATTATTTGTTTAATACTGGAATAAAGACTCTGTTACTATTACGTCGCTTTTGGGTCCTCATTCACCAGCATAACAGGGACACAATGCAGATAGCCCGGTTAGCCAATGTGCGGGAGCAGTGGTTGGTCGACCCAATTGAGGTAGTATATACATGAGTGTATAGTTATAGTGACTATGCATATATGATAAACAGAGAGTAGCAGCAGCGTAAAAAGAGGGGGTGCGGGGGTGGGGCTCACAATGCAAATAGTCCGAGTAGCCATTTGATTACCTGTTCAGGAGTCTTATGGCTTGGGGTAAAAACTGTTGAGAAGCCTTTTGTCCTAGACTCCGGTACCTCCTTGCCTCCGGTACCTCTTGCCATGCGGTAGAAGAGAGAACAGTCTATGACTGGGTGGCTGGGGTCTTTGACTATTTTTAGGGCCTTCCTCTGACACCGCCTGGTGTAGAGGTCCTGGATGGCAGGCAGCTTAGCCCAGTGATGTACTGGGCCGTACGCACTACCCTTTTGTAGTGCCTTGCAGTCAGAGGCCGCAGGATGCTCTCGATGTTGCAGCTGTAGAACCTTTTGAGGATCTCAGGACCATGCCAAATCTTTTTAGTTTCCTGAGGGGAATAGGCTTGTCGTGCCCTCTTCACGACTGTCTTGGTGTGTTTGGACCATTCTAGTTTGTTGTTGATGTGGACACCAAGGAACTTGAAGCTCTCAACCTGCTCCACTACAGCCCCATCGATGAGAATGGGGGCGTGCTCGGTCCTCCTTTTTGGACATAAAGAGGGACTTTATCGAACAAAACAAACATTTATTTGGTAACAGGGAGTCTTGTTAGTGCAACCATATGAAGATCATCAAAGGTAAGTGATTACTTTTATCGCTATTTCTGACTTTTGTGACTCCTCTACTTGGCTGGAAAATGTTTGTATGCTTTTGTAAGTGGGGCGCTGTCCTCAGATATCGCATGGTATGCTTTCGCCGTAAAGCCTTTTTGAAATCTGGCACAGCGGCAGGATTAACAAGAAATTCATCTTTAAGCCGATGTAATACACTTGTATCATTATGAATGTTTATTATTCCTATTTCTGTAATTTGAATTTGGCGCTCTGCAATTTCACCGGATGTTGGCCAGGTGTGACGCTAGCGTCCCACCTACCCTAGAGAAGTGCGGGCAGTGTACAAGCAAAACTCTGCATGTTGAATCAAAAGACAGATTATCTTGAATGAATACACTCTCACTAGTGGAAAAAATTTTATAATGAAAGCCACGCCCAAATAAGCCACACCTCCTCTTCTGATAGGCTGCTGCCGCTACACTGCCCCAATTTAAAAAAAGCGTTTGTTAAATTAAAAACCCATCTGTCAAATTGTCAGACAATGGAATAGAATAGGTTGAATGAACCAAAGGCTGTACCAATCAGTGCCTCCAGGACTTGTCACTATGAGAAGACAACAATAACCTCTGACCTCTGTCAGTGGCATGGGGAATGCAACAAGTCAATGCTCTCTTCTGGAAATCTGCGTGTGTTTTCCCAGAGTCTAGTTAGGGGTAGTGTCTTGTGTGTATGTGTGTGTGTCTTGTGTGTACGTGTGTGTTTACGTGTGTGTGTGCGCATGCGTGTGCGTGTGTGTGTGTGTGTATGTGTGTGTGTGTTACCCAGAGTCTAGTTAGGGAGTAGTGTCTGTACATGCGCGTGCGTGCATGCGTGCGTGCGTGCGTGCGTGCGTGTGTGTGTGTGTTCTCCAGAGTCTAGTTAGGGAGCAGTGTCTGTGAGATTACAGGTTTTTTTCAATCACTTTGCACATATTCCAGATGTAAGTGGTATATTTTCAAACATCTAAGCTTCTAACACATAGAATGTTCTTATGTTACAACCTTGTGTGCACATTACTTTTTCTCAGAATTGGTGACCTGACTGTTCTCTCTCAAGGCTAACATAGGAAAGGTGAGTACTGAAGTAATTACTGTGTTCCTCTCCCTCTCTCCTCTCTCCCTCTCTCCCTCTCTCCCTCTCTCCTCTCTCCCTCTCTCTCTCTCTCCCCTCTCTCCCTCTCTCTCTCCCTCGCTCTCTTCCTCTCTCTCCTTCTCTCCCCTCTCCCTCTCTCTCTCTTTCCCTCTCTCTCCCTCTCTCCCTCGCTCTCTCTCTCCCTAGGCAACCTAAAGACAAGCCTCTATGGCAACATTCGCACTGAGCTAAAGGGTAGAGCTGCCGCTTTCAAGGTGCGGGACTCTAACCCAGAAGCTTACAAGAAATCCTGCTATGCCCTGCGACGAACCATCACACAGGTAAAGCGTCAATACAGGGCTAAGATTGAATCATACTACACCGGCTCCGCGCTCATCTTATGTGGCAGGGCTTGCAAACTATTACAGACTACTAAGGGAAGTACAGCCGCGAGCTGCCCAGTGACACGAGCATACCAGACGAGCTAAATCACTTCTATGCTCGCTTCGAGGCAAGCAACACTGAGGCTGTTCTGTTTTTAACAGTCACTTTAATATCGGGAACCTTGATGTCATTTTTAGACACAAAACTCACAACCGATGATTAAAATGCAAATTTTTCTAAACTCTAACACTTTTTCCAATTGCTTGGATACAGTACATATAAAGCTAAGATAATTTGTTCCTTGAACTAAAATCACCTGTTCAAAATGACACAACTTATCAAAGTATTACCATTTCAAAATGCAATTCACACATTACATCTGAGATGACTGTCTATTCATTTCATTACAATGATCTAACTACCAATTAATACAATTGATCAAAATGATAAGTAACTGTTGCATTACTCTTAATGCATAGTTTTATGGAAACTGACAAACAATATTCCGTGTTTAGATCATCAAAGTTTCAGTATAACGAGATCCATTGACACCAATTACTGTGGAACATGAACCAATCGGACTACATTATCTATGGATGTAATATTTCATCATCATTCTTTATCAGACACTGTTTCTATGGTCCCATGTACCACTTTTCCAGACCATGTTTTCAGATTTGACATTACTGTACACTCACCGGCCACTTTATTAGGTACACCTATCTAGTACTGGGTAGGACCCTCCTCCACAGCCTGATTTATTCACGGTGTTGTACGTTAAGAGATGCCCTTCTGCACACCACTGTTTTAAACAGCTGTTATTGGAGCATTTGAGCATCCACAATTTACCACCCTGTACTTACCCCCATACTCTCCTTTTCTGAACCCGATTGAGGAATTTTTCTCCACGTGGAGGTGGAAGGTATATGATAGGCGCCCTCACGAACCAGCCACCCTTCTCCAGGACATGGATGACTCATGCAATGACATCACGGCAGACCAGTGTCAGGCCTGGATTCGCCATTCCCGAAGATTCTTCCCAAGATGTTTGGCTAATGAAAACATCCATTGTGATGTGGATGAGAACCTGTGGCCAAATCCACAAGACAGGGTTGATGGAAATATAGAAGTACAGTAATCAATCCTTTGTTTTGCTTTTTACAGTAAGCCAGGTGAGGAACACTGCAGTTGATGTTTTACAGTAAGCCAGGTGAGGAACACTGCAGTTGATGTTTTACAGTAAGCCAGGTGAGGAACACTGCAGTGTTGATGTTTTTACAGTAAGCCAGGTGAGGAACATTGCAGTTGATGTTTTACAGTAACCCAGTGAGGGACATTGCAGTTGATGTTTTACAGTAAGCCAGGTGAGGACACTGCAGTTGATGTTTTACAGTAAGCCAGGTGAGGAACACTGCAGTTGATGTTTTCAGTAAGCCAGGTGAGGAACACTGCAGTTGATGTTTACAGTAGCCATGGAGGAACACTGCAGTTGATGTTTTACAGTAAGCCAGGTGAGGAACACTGCAGTTGATGTTTTACAGTAAGCCAGGTGAGGAAACCTGCAGTTGATGTTTTACAGTAAGCCAGGTGAGGAACACTGCAGTTGATGTTTTACAGTAAGCCAGGTGAGGAACACTGCAGTTGTGTTTTACAGTAAGCCAGGTGAGGAACATTGCAGTTGATGTTTTACAGTAAAGCCAGGTGAGGAACATTCAGTTGATGTTTTACAGTAAGCAG
>NW_019945247.1:80818-89374 GCF_002910315.2 Salvelinus sp. IW2-2015
ACCGGGACAATCTGGATTTACTGAAAGGAAACAATATTTAAGAAAAGGAGGAGGAGAAGGTGGAGGAAGAAAAGAGAAGGAAAACAGAAGCAGGATGGACAATCTGTGCAGCCTCAGTGGACTGGATCCACTATGGTGTAGTGACCTACTGTACCAGAGAGAGAGAGAATGAAGGAGAGATAGAGAGAGAGAGAATGAAGGAGAGGTAGGGAGAGAGAGAGAATGAAGGAGAGATGGAGAGAGAGAGATAATGAAGGAGAGATAGAGAGAGATAGAGGTAGAGAGAGAGATAATGAAGGAGAGGTAGAGAGAGAGAGAATGAAGGAGAGGTAGAGAGAGAGAGAATGAAGGAGAGATAGAGAGAGATAGAGGTAGAGAGAGAGATAATGAAGGAGTATAGAGAGGACAGTAGGTTTATGAGAGATGACAGTAGGTTTATCAGACAGACCGTGAACAGAGAGGTGGAGAGAGGACAGTAGGTTTATGAGAGATGACAGTAGGTTTATGAGAGGGACAGTAGGTTTATGAGAGAGGACAGTAGGTTTATCAGACAGACCATGAACAGAGAGGTGGAGAGATATGACAGTAGTTTATGAGAGAGGACAGTAGGTTTATCAGACAGACCATGAACAGAGAGGTGGAGAGAGGACAGTAGGGTTATGAGAGATGACAGTAGGTTTATCAGACAGACCATGAACAGAGAGGTGGAGAGAGGACAGTAGGTTTACCAGACAAACCATGAACAGAGAGGTGGAGAGGACAGTAGTTTATCAGACAGACCATGAACAGAGAGGTGGAGAGATGACAGTAGGTTTATCAGACAGACCATGAACAGAGAGGTGGAGAGAGGACAGTAGGTTTATGAGAGATGACAGTAGGTTTATCAGACAGACATGAACAGAGAGGTGGAGAGATGACATGGATGGGTGTGTGTGTGTGTGTGTGTGTGTGTGTGTGTGTGTGTGTGTGTGTGTGTGTGTGTGTGTGTGTGTGTGTGTGTGTGTGTTGTGTGTGTGTGCGTTATGCTGATTGAATGTGGGAAGTGATGATTGTTTTTACATTGACCTGCATCCTCCATGAGTCACACCTAGCTCATCTCATGATATTCTCTCTCTCTCTCTCTCTCTCTCTCTCTCCTCTCTCTCCTCTCTCTCTCTCTCTCTCTCTCTCTCTCTCTCTCTCTCTCTCTCTCTCTCTCTTCTCTCTCTCTCTCTCTCTCTCTCTCTCTCAGGGCTTTATTGGCATGGGAAACATATGTTAACATTGCCAAAGCAAGTGAGATAGATAATTAACAAAAGTGAAATAAACAATAAAAATGAACAGTAAACATTACACTCACAGAAGTTCCAAAAGAATAAAGACATTACAAATGTCATATTATGCATATATACAGTGTTGTAATGATGTATAAATGGTTAAAGTACAAAAGATTAAAAAAATAAACATAAAATGGGTTGTATTTACAATGGTGTTTGTTCTTCACTGGTTGCCCTTTTCTTGTGGGCACCCAGTAGATATGGGAGTTTATCAAAATCGGGTTTGTTTTCTAATTATTTGTAGATCTGTGTAATCTGAGGGAAATATGTCTCTCTAATATGGTCATATATTTGGGAGGAGGTTAGGAAGTGCAGCTCAGTTTCCACCTCATTTTGTGGGCAGTGTGCACATAGCCTGTCTTCTCTTGAGAGCCAGGTCTGCCTACGGCGGCCTTTCTCAATAGCAAGGCTATGCTCACTGAGTCTGTACATAGTCAAAGCTTTCCTTAAGTTTGGGTCAGTCACAGTGGTCAGGTATTCTGCCACTGTGTACTCTCTGTTTAGGGCCAAATAGCATTCTAGTTTACTCTGTTTTTTTGTTCATTCTTTCCAATGTGTCAAGTAATTATCTTTTTGTTTTCTCATGATTTGGATGGGTCTGATTGTATTGATGTCCTGGGGCTCTGTGGGGTCTGTTTGTGTTTTTGAACAGAGCCCCAGGACCAGCTTGCTTAGGGGACTCTTCTCCAGGTTCATCTCTCTGTGGGTGATGGCTTTGTTATGGAAGGTTTGAGAATCGCTTCCTTTTAGGTGGTTGTAAAATTTAATGTCTCTTTTCTGGATTTTGATAATTCGCGGATATCGGCCTAATTCTGCTCTGCATTATTCTGCATGCAGAGTCTCAATTTGGTGTTTGTCTCATTTTGTGAATTCTTGGTTGGTGAGCGGACCCCAGACCTCACAACCATAAAGGACAATGGGTTCTATAACTGATTCAAGTATTTTTAGCCAGATCCTAATTGGTATGTCGAATTTGATGTTCCTTTTGATGGCATAGAATGCCCTTCATGCCTTGTCTCTCAGATTGTTCACAGCTTTGTGGAAGTTACCTGTGGCGCTGATGTTTAGGATGAGGTATGTATAGTTTTTTACGTGCTCTAGGGCAACGGTGTCTAGATGGAATTTGCATTTGTGGTCCTGGCAACTGGACCATTTTTGGAACACCATTATTTTGGTCTTACTGAGATTTACTGTCAGGGCCCAGGTCTGACAGAATCTGTCCAGAAGATCTAGGTGCTGCTGTAGGCCCTCCTTGGTTGGTGACAGATCATCAGCAAACAATCTCTCTCCCGCTCTCTGTCTCTCAATTCAAGGGGCTTTTTTGGCATGGGAAACATATGTTTACATTTCAAAAGCAAATGTAATAGACAATAAACAAAAGGGAAATAAACAAGGCAAGCATAAGTAAACATTACACTCACAAACCCTGACTAACTAACTAACTAACTAGCGTTTACAGTTTACAGCGTTTACTGTGAATGCAGTCTCCGCTAATGCGAGAACATTGCCTTTAAATTTCAATCCCTCTGTAACGCTGAACTTCCGCTAAGCGTATTGAATAGAGCCTGGGTGTCAGTGTGTTGCTGTCCTCAGGTAGAGTAAGTGCTGTTGCTAAGGTAAAGGCTAACGAGGATCCACATAAACACATTATACACATGCTTAATCAGTGTCCGGGAAACTGGCCCAGAAAGTAAGGAGAAGCAGGCTGGTTAATAACGTCACAGTAGAACAGTCAGAATGGTCAACTGAGGGTCTATAACACCACAGTAGAACAGTCAGCATGGTATCAGGGTCTATAACACCACAGTAGAACAGTCAGCATGGTCTCAGGGTCCATAACACCACAGTAGAACAGTCAGCATGGTCTCAGGGTCTATAACACCACAGTAGAACAGTCAACATGGTCTACTGAGAGTCTATAACACCACAGTAGAACAGTCAGCATGGTCACAGGGTCTATAACACCACAGTAGAACAGTCAGCATGGTCTCAGGGTCTATAACACCACAGTAGAACAGTCAACATGGTCTACTCAGAGTCTATAACACCACAGTAGAACAGTCAGTATGGTCTACTGAGGGTCTATATGGTTATTAACACCACAGTAGAACAGTCAACATGGTCTACTGAGGGTCTATAACACGACAGTAGAACAGTCAACATGGTCTACTGAGGGTCTATAACACCACAGTAGAACAGTCAACATGGTCTACTGAGGGTCTATAACACCACAGTAGAACAGTCAACATGGTCTACTGAGGGTCTATAACACCACAGTAGAACAGTCAACATGGTCTACAGGGTCTATAACACCACAGTAGAACAGTCAACATGGTCTCAGGTCTATAACACCACAGTAGAACAGTCAGCATGGTCACGAGGGTCTATAACACCACAGTAGAACAGTCAACATGGTCTACTGAGGGTCTATAACACCACAGTAGAACAGTCAACATGGTCACTGAGGGTCTATAACACCACAGTAGAACAGTCAACATGGTCGACTGAGGGTCTATATGTTTTAACACCACAGTAGAACAGTCAGATGGTCTCAGGGTCTATAACACCACAGTAGAACAGTCAACATGGTCTCAGGGTCTATAACACCACAGTAGAACAGTCAGCATGGCGACTGAGGGTCTATAACACCACAGTAGAACAGTCAACATGGTCTACTGAGGGTCTATAACACCACAGTAGAACAGTCAACATGGTCAACTGAGGGTCTATAACACCACAGTAGACAGTCACATGGTCGACTGAGGGTCTATAACACCACAGTAGAACAGTCAACAGGGTCTACTCAGGGTCTATAACACCACAGTAGAACAGTCAGTATGGTCGACTGAGGGTCTATAACACCACAGTAGAACAGTCAACATGGTCAACTGAGGGTCTATAACACCACAGTAGACCAGTCAACATGGTCGACTGAGGGTCTATAACACCACAGTAGAACAGTCAACAGGGTCTACTGAGGGTCTATAACACCCAGTAGAACAGTCAACATGGTCTCAGAGGTCTATAACACCACAGTAGAACAGTCAACATGGTCTCAGGGTCTATAACACCACAGTAGAACAGTCAGCATGTCGACTGAGGTCTATAACACCACAGTAGAACAGTCAGTATGGTCGACTGAGGGTCTATAACACCACAGTAGAACAGTCAACATGGTCAACTGAGGGTCTATAACACCACAGTAGAACAGTCAGCATGGGCTCAGGGTCTATAACACCACAGTAGAACAGTCAGCATGGTCTACTGAGGGTCTATAACACCACAGTAGAACAGTCAACAGGGTCTACTGAGGGTCTATAACACCACAGTAGAACAGTCAGTATGGTCGACTGAGGGTCTATAACACCACAGTAGAACAGTCAACATGGTCAACTGAGGGTCTATAACACCACAGTAGAACAGTCAGCATGGGCTCAGGGTCTATAACACCACAGTAGAACCGTCAGTATGGTCTCAGGGTCTATAACACACAGTAGAACAGTCAGCATGGTCTCAGGTCTATAACACCACAGTAGAACAGTCAACATGGTCTACTGAGGGTCTATAACACCACAGTAGAACAGTCAACATGGTCTCAGGGTCTATAACACCACAGTACAACAATCAACATGGTCTACTGAGGGTCTATAACACCACAGTAGAAGAGTCAACATGGCTACTGAGGGTCTATAACACCACAGTATAACAGTCAACATGGTCAACTGAGGGTCTATAACACCATAGTAGAAAAGTCAGCATGGTCTCAGGGTCTATAACACACACAGTAGAACAGCAGCATGGTCTCAGGGTCTATAACACCACAGTAGAACATCCAACATGGTCTCAGGGTCTATAACACCACAGTAGAACAGTCAACATAGTCTCAGGGTCTATAACACCACAGTAGAACAGTCAACATGGTCTCAGGGTCTATAACACCACAGTAGAACAGTCAACATGGTCTCAGGGTCTATAACACCACAGTAGAACAGTCAGCATGGTCTACTGAGGGTCTATAACACCACAGTAGAACAGTCAGCATGGTCTCAGGGTCTATAACACCACAGTAGAACAGTCAACATGGTCTCAGGGTCTATAACACCACAGTAGAACAGTCAGCATGGTCTCAGGGTCTATAACACCACAGTAGAACAGTCAACATGGTCTCAGGGTCTATAACACCACAGTAGAACAATCAACATGGTCTCAGGGTCTATAACACCACAGTAGAACAGTCAGTAGGTCTCAGGGTCTATAACACCACAGTAGAACAGTCAGTATGGTCTCAGGGTCTATAACACCACAGTAGACAGTCAGCATGGTCTCAGGGTCTTAACACCACAGTAGAACAGTCAGCACGGTCTCAGGGTCTATAACACCACAGTAGAACAGTCAACACGGTCTCAGGGTCTATAAACACCACAGTAGAACAGTCAACACGGTCTCAGGGTCTATAACACCACAGTAGAACAGTCAACACGTCTCAGGGTCTATAACACCACAGTAGAACAGTCAGCACGGTCTCAGGTCTATAACACACAGTAGAACAGTCAACACGGTCTCAGGGTCTATAACACCACAGTAGAACAGTCAACATGGTCTCAGGGTCTTAATAACACCACGTAGAACAGTCAACATGGTCTCAGGTCTATAACACCACAGTAGAACAGTCAGCATGGTCGACTGAGGGTCTATAACACCACAGTAGAACAGTCAACATGGTCTACTGAGGGTCTATAACACACCAGTAGGACAGTCAACATGGTCAACTGAGGGTCTATAACACCACAGTAGACCAGTCAACATGTCTCAGGGTCATAACACCACAGTAGAACAGTCAGCACGGGCTCAGGGTCTATAACACCACAGTAGAACAGTCACACGGTCTCAGGGTCTATAACACCACAGTAGAACAGTCAGCACGTCTCAGGGGTCTATATCTGCTAGAAAGCAGCACGTTGGTGATGCCATCCCTTGATTATGTCCTGTACAGTGAGGCAGTCATGGCATTCAGCACCTCTGCTCCAGAATGCTGCTAACGGTACGCGGCCTATACTCACCTAGCTGTATACTCACCTAGCTGTATACTCACCTAGCGTAATACTCACCTAGCTGTATACCACCTGCTGTATACTCACCTAGCTGTATACTCACCCTAGCTGTATACTCACCTAGCTGTATACTCACCTAGCTGGATACTCACCTTAGCTGTATACTCACTAGCTGTATACTCACCTAGCTGTATACTCACCTAGCTGTATACTCACCTAGCCCGTATACCACCTAGCTGTATACTCACCTAGACTGTATACTCACTAGCCGTATACTCACCTAAGCCGTATACTCACTAGCGCCGTATACGCACCTAGCCTATACTCACCTAGCTGTATACTCACCTAGCTGTATACTCACCTAGCTGTATACTCACCTAGCCGTATACTCACCAGCTGTCATACATCACCTAGCTGTATACTCACCTAGCCGTATACTCATACCTCACCTAGCCGTATTACTCACCTGCCGTTATACTCACCTCCGATAACTCACCTAGCTGTATACTCACCTAGCTGTATACTCACCTAGCCTGTATACTCACCTAGCTGTATACTCACCTAGCCGTTATACTCACCTTAAGCTGTATACTCACTAGCTGATATACTCACTAGCTGTATACTCACCTAGCTCGTATACTCACCTAGCCTGTATACTCACCTAGCTGTATACTCACCTAGCCGTCATACTCCTAGACCACCTGTATACTCACCTAGCCGTATACTCACCTAGCGTATACTCACCTAGCCGTATTACTCACCTAGCTGTTACTCACCTAGCTGTATACTCACCTAGCTGTATACTCACCTAGCTGTATACTCACCTAGCTGTATACTCACCTAGCTGTATACCACCTAGCTGTATACCCACCTAGCTGTATACTCACCTAGCTGTATACTCACCTAGCTGTATACTCACTCACCTAGCTGTATACTCACCTAGCTGTATACCCACCTAGCTGTATACTCACCTAGCTGTATAACTCACCTAGGCTGTATACTCACTAGCTGTATACTCACCTAGCTGGTTACTCAACCTAGCTGTATACTCACCTAGCTGTTAATACTCACCTAGCTATACTCACCTAGCTGTTATACTCACCTAGCTGTATACCACCAGCTGTATACTCACCTAGCTGTATAACTTCACCTAGCTGTATACTCACCTAGCTGTATACTCACCTAGCTGTATACCCACCTAGCTGTATACTCACCTAGCTGTATACTCACCGAACTGTATACTCACCTAGCTGTATACTCACCTAGCCTGTTACCTCACCTAGCTGTATACTCACCTAGCTGTATACACACCTAGCTGTATACTCACCTAGCTGTATACTCACTAGCTGTTACTCACCTAGCGTAACTCACCTAGCTGTATACTCACCTAGCTGTATACTCACCTAGCTGTATACTCACCTAGCTGTATACTCACCTAGCTGTCTCCCACCTAGCTGTTATACTCACCTAGCTGTATACCTCACCTAGCTGTATACTCACCTTATGCTGTATACTCACCCGAGCTGTATACCCCAGCCTAGCTGTATACTCACCTAGCTGTATACTCACCTAGCTGTATTACTCACCCGAACGTATACTCACCTAGCTGTATACTCACCTAAGCTGTATACTCACCTAGCTGTATACTCACCAGCTGTATACACACCTAGCTGTATACTCACCTAGCTGTATACTCACCTAGCGTATAACTCACCTAGCTGTATACTCACCTAGCTGTTATACTCACCTAGCTGTATACTCACCTAGCTGTATTACTCACCTAGCGTATACACCTAGCGTATTACTCACCTAGCTGTATACTCACCTAGCTGTATACTCCTAGCTGTATACTCACCTAGCTGTATACTCACCTAGCGTATACTCACCTTAGCCGTATACTCACCTAGCCGTATACACACCTACCGTACTCACCTAGCGTAACCACCTAGCCGTATACTCACCTAGCCGTTACTCACCTAGCCGTATATCACCTAGCCGTTACTCACCTGCCGTATACTACCTAGCTGTATACTCACCTAGCTGTATACTCACCTAGCTTTACTCACCTAGCTGTATACTCACCTAGCTGATACTTCACCTAAGCTGTATACTCACCTAGCTGTATACTCACCTAGCTGTATAGTCACCTAGCTGTATACTCACCTAGCTGTAATACTCACCTAGCTGTA
>NW_019945248.1:0-1875 GCF_002910315.2 Salvelinus sp. IW2-2015
CTGATAGTCAGAGCTGTTCTCCACACTGACAGTCAGAGCTGTTCCCCACACTGAGAGTCAGAGCTGTTCCCCACACTGACAGTCAGAGCTGTTCTCCACCCTGATAGTCAGAGCTGTTCCCCACACTGAGAGTCAGAGCTGTTCTCCACAACTGATAGTCAGAGCTGTTCCCCACACTGATAGTCAGAGCTGTTCCCCACACTGATAGTCAGAGCTGTTCCCCACACTGATAGTCAAGCTGTTCCCCACACTGATAGTCAGAGCTGTTCTCCACCCTGATAGTCAGAGCTGTTCTCCACACTGATAGTCAGAGCTGTTCTCCACCCTATGTCAGAGCTGTTCTCCACCACTGATAGTCAAGCTGTTTCCACACTGAGTCAGAGCTGTTCTCACCCTGATAGTCAGAGCTGTTCTCAACCACTGATAGTCAGAGCTGTTCCCCCACATGATAGTCAGAGCTGTTCCCCAGACAGATAGTCAGAGCTGTTCCCCAAACTGATAGTCAGAGCTTGTCCCCAGACTGATAGTCAGAGCTGTTCCCCACACTGAGTCAGAGCTGTTCCCCACACTAATAGTCAGAGCTGTTCCCCAGACAGATAGTCAGAGCTGTTCCCCAGACTGATAGTCAGAGCTGTTCCCCACACTGAGTCAGAGCTGTTCCCCACACTGATAGTCAGAGCTGTTCCCCAGACAGATAGTCAGAGCTGTTCCCCAGACTGATAGTCAGAGCTGTTCCCCCAGACAGATAGTCAGAGCTGTTCCCCACACTGACAGTCAGAGCTGGCCCCAGACTGATAGTCAGAGCTGTTCCCCAGAGATAGTCAGAGCTGTTCCCCAGACAGATAGTCAGAGCTGTTCCCCACACTGACAGTCAGAGGCTGTTCCCCAGACTGATAGTCAGAGCTGGTCCCCAGACTGATAGTCAGAGCTGTTCCCCAGACGATAGTCAGAGCTGTTCTCCACACTGACAGTCAGAGCTGTTCCCCAGACTGATAGTCAGAGCTGTTCCCCACACTGATAGTCAGAGCTGTTCCCCAGACTGATAGTCAGAGCTGTTCCCCAGACTGATAGTCAGAGCTGTTCTCCACACTGATAGTCAGAGCTGTTCCCCAGACTGATAAAGTGTAGAAGATTATGTCTCAAAGAGACAACGTGAGAGCTACAGTGTTCTCAGTACCCAGCTGGTCTGTGAGACCTCACAGTACATCTCTGCTGCTGATAAATACACTGTCATCTAGTGTTCTAGATGCGGTCTGTTTTGACAAACTGGGGCTCTTCTTCTGTGCATCTTCCCCGCTTTCAATGGCCGACACTTTTGCTTTTCAAAGAGCAATTAACTCTAATTAACCACATTTATGATGCAAGGTGGACCCCTCCCTCTGCCAGTTCATCACACACACACACGCACACGCACACACACACACACACAGCTCAGCCAGGAGTCTTAGTCAGGGTAAACCCAGCAGATGTTTCATTGCCATCTCTGTGTCTGTATTGTCACTAGTGCTGTGAATAACAAAACATGTCAGAAAGCATTCCTATTCAGATGCACTAATGAAAATCACTTGGCCAATCATTCATTCATTAGATTCCATTCAATTTCATTCAAATCACTTTATTTGTTATTCAGATCAGGACGATTTTGAAGAGGAAAACAAGAGAAACGCCATTGACAGTGAGAGATTTTAGAGACTTATTGGTGACAGAAAAATAGACAGGAGTGAAATGTTGGAGGAACATAGTAGCCTGTAGCCTGTAGCCTGCAGCCTGTAGCCTGTAGCCTGTAGTCTGTAGCCTGTAGCCTGTAGCCTGCAGCCTGTAGCCTGTAGCCTGTAGCCTGTAGCCTGCAGCCTGTAGCCTGTAGCCTGCAGCCTG
>NW_019945248.1:6607-7357 GCF_002910315.2 Salvelinus sp. IW2-2015
AGCCTGTAGCCTGTAGCCTGTAGTCTGTAGCCTGTAGCCTGTAGCCTGTAGTCTGTAGGCTGTAGCCTGTAGCCTGTAGCCTGTAGTCTGTAGCCTGTAGCCTGTAGTCTGTAGCCTGTAGCCTGTAGCCTGTAGTCTGTAGGCTGTAGCCTGTAGCCTGTAGCCACATGCCAATCATTTACCATGACCCAAACATAAGAAGCTGCTGACTCCAGTTACACATTAGTGGAACAAACCTTTCGATCCCAACCCAGTGTGTGTGTGTGTGTGTGCATGCGTGGACCCGTTATCCGAGGATATAGCTAGCTCAGCTTCCTGTGTTAACAACTCTCCATCAGGGAATCATTCTGTGTTCTGTCTCCTTGGTAAATGTGTCTTCAAGGACAGTGAGTTCTGGCTTGGAATGTTCCAGTGGACTACAAAAGCACAAAGGCATGTTTGTCTACAATATTACATCTTCCTCTTCCTTCCACATCAACATCATCATCATCATCTCAGGTCACAGACTGAGAATCACAATCCTGACTTTTCTGACCTAAAGAGTCAATGTAGGTGTCTAGGGATGGAATTTAAGGATGTTGGGCATTGGCCAGCCCGGGCTGGTAGACAGCCATGGTCACATTATCTGGATCATTCTCTAGAACATTCTCTGGATCATTCTCTAGAACATTCTCTAGAACATTCTCTGGAACAGTCTCTAGAACATTCTCTAGAACATTCTCTGGATCATTCTCTAGAACATTCTCTAGA
>NW_019945248.1:7382-10416 GCF_002910315.2 Salvelinus sp. IW2-2015
AGCCTGCAAGCCATGCAGCCTGAGCCTGTAGCCTGTAGCCTGTAGTTCTGCAGCCTTGCAAGACTGGAGCCTTAGCACTGTACCTGGAGCCTGGAGCCTGTAGCCTGCAGCCTGTTAGCCTGTCAGCCTGTAGCCTGTAGCCGTAGCTGTGAGCTGTAGCCTGCAGCCTGCAGCCTGGAGCCTGTTACTTAGTCTGGCTACGCCTGTAGCTTAGCCTGTAGTCTGTAGGCTGTAGCTTGTAGCCTGTACTGTAGTCTGTAGCCTGATAGCCTTAGTCATGTAGCCTGTAGCCCTGTCAGCTGTAGTCTGTAGCTGTACCGTAGCCTGTAGCCACATCCAATCATTTTACCATGACCCCAAAAACACGAAGCTGCTGCTCCAGTTACCACATAGATGACAAACCTTTCGATCCCAACACCAGTGTGTGTGTGTGTGTGGCATGCGTGGACCCGATTATCGAGGATGATAGCTGCTCAGCTTTCCTGTGTTAACAACTCTCCATCAGGGAAGTCATGCTGTTTCTGGCTCCTGTAAATGTGTCTTCAAGGACAGTGAGTATCTGGCTGTGGAATGTTCCAGGGACTACAAAAGCTACAAAGGGCATGTTTGTCTACAATAATTACATTACTTCCTCTTCCTTCCACATTCAACATCATCATTCATCATCTCAGGTCACAGACGGAGAATCACAATTCTGACTTTTCTGACCTAAAGAGTCCCAATGTTATGGTGTCTAGGGATGGAATTTTAGGATGTTGGCTATTGCCAGCTCCGTGCTTCAGTTAGTTATCAGCCATGCGTCACATTATCTGGATCATTCTCTAGAGACATTCTCTTGGATTCTCATTTCTCTGAGAACATCTCTTAGTATACATTCTCTAAACAGTCTTAGAACATTCTCTAGTATACATTCTCTGGATCATTCTTTTAGAACTTTATTCTTAGATATCATTCTCTTAGAACATTCTCTGAAACATTCTCCTAGAAACATTCTCTTAGAACATTCTCTTAGACACTTCTCTGGAATCATTCTCTAGAACATTATTGTATCATTCTCTAGAATTATTATCATTGGATTCATTCCTCTGGAAGCCATGTTCTCTGATCATTTCCACATTCTCTAGAACATTCTCTAGAACATTCTCTAGAACATTCTCTGGAACATTCTCTAGAACATTCTCTAGAACATTCTCTAGAACATTCTCTGGAACATTATCTGGAATATTCTCTAGAACATTCTCTTGAACATTCTCTTGAACATTCTCTAGAACATTCTCTAGAACATTCTCTTGAACATTCTCTTGAACATTCTCTAGAACATTCTCCAGACAACGGTTGAATATGTTCTACTAGGTTTGAAAAGATCTAGTGTCTGGCTAGCGGGTTATCTTCATTGTCATCCCTGTAAGGAGGTCCAACCCTGGTGCTTCCAGGGCCAGCTGACAAAGTCAGGACATCTGACGGAAAATAAATAGTTCCTAACCATAGATTCAATTCTCTTTATCAAATCAAAATGTTATTTGTTACACGTGCCGAATCTCTCTCTCTCTCTCTCAAAAGTGGAAACATATTTGACCCCAATAATTACCATGGAAGATGCTTTAGCAGCAATCTTGAAATAAAATCCTCTGCACTATCATCAACAGCAGACTCCAACATTTCCTTAGTGAAAACAATCCACTCCAACATTCCATGTTCCCTGATTTCCTCCCAAGTTTCATCCGAGACACATACGGTTCCAGCATTTGTAGGACCTGTATCTACTACACTTTGTTCCGGGACAAACCGGATCACTCAGAGTTCCAATGTGGCAATTGTTTGCTTGCCGAGAATAATAGGCTTGAGGTGTCTTCCTTGATCACGCCAGCCTACATAACAAACTGGGGACAACGCAGAGTGGAATGTTTACATTTTCGACGCCGGTGACTGGATGGCGTTCGCACTTTTGTTGGATGCATCTCCGCCTTGTCGTTTGTCATTATCCGACTGGTCTGTGTTGCCCGGAGATTGTTCGCAAGCGGAGCAATCTCCTGCCTCTCCTGCCTCTCCTCCCCCATCTGATAGCAGAGTCAAAAGAGCACAGCAAGAGGAGCATGGCAATCAACGATGGTCGCGTGTCACGAGCCGTGGAAGCTGAAGACAGCGGCCTCGCGCTTAGCAGCTTACACTCCTAACGAGAGGCCCGGAGCGGATATAAACACCGAATACTTTAGCCGTTCTGGAGCCTGATCTTCCTGCACCTTCGTCGCTAGGGGTTACCGGTGTCTGCAGCCGCAGTGCTTACTCCTATTCCTTCCGCTATGATTTCTAAGTCGACGTCGGCAACCTTCCGTCCCTACTCTGGATCGAGCGGGGACTTCTCCATCTGTCGGAGGCCAGCACCAGGCACCGGGAGCGATGGGCATAAGTTGTCCTGCCTCTCGTCCGTCCATAAAGGGTTCTCCATCTGTCGGCGGCCTGCACCAGGCACCGGGAACAACGGACACAAGTTGTCNCCATAAAGGGTTCTCCATCTGTCGGCGGCCTGCACCAGGCACCGGGAACAACGGACACAAGTTGTCCTGCCTCTCGTCCGTCCATAAAGGGTTCTCCTGAATCCTGTGAAATGTGGGAGTGGGCGGATTTCCTCGTCCTTCTCGCCAGCCGTTATTTTGAGCAGCTCCATGGTAAGAAATGGGACCGTTCCTGGTGCAAAAACAATGTCTTATCCCGAAGCTCGTGTAAATGACATTACTAAGCTATGTCAGTACATGGAAATTGATTCTATCGTAGTCCATGTGGGTTTGAATGACATTATGAAGGGCAGCTCTGAATAGTTGAAACTGGATTTTAAAGAGCTGATTGACTCCCTGCTAGACACTAACAAAAGACCCATCATATCTGGTCCTGTGCCCTCTCTGATCATATCTGTCCCTGTGTCCTCTCTGATCACATCTGGCCCTGTGCCCTCTCTGATCATATCTGGCCCTGTGCCCTCTCTGATCATATCTGGCCCTGTGCCCTCTCTGATCATATCTGGCCCTGTGCCCTCTCT
>NW_019945248.1:10441-21987 GCF_002910315.2 Salvelinus sp. IW2-2015
AGCCTGCAAGCCATGCAGCCTGAGCCTGTAGCCTGTAGCCTGTAGTTCTGCAGCCTTGCAAGACTGGAGCCTTAGCACTGTACCTGGAGCCTGGAGCCTGTAGCCTGCAGCCTGTTAGCCTGTCAGCCTGTAGCCTGTAGCCGTAGCTGTGAGCTGTAGCCTGCAGCCTGCAGCCTGGAGCCTGTTACTTAGTCTGGCTACGCCTGTAGCTTAGCCTGTAGTCTGTAGGCTGTAGCTTGTAGCCTGTACTGTAGTCTGTAGCCTGATAGCCTTAGTCATGTAGCCTGTAGCCCTGTCAGCTGTAGTCTGTAGCTGTACCGTAGCCTGTAGCCACATCCAATCATTTTACCATGACCCCAAAAACACGAAGCTGCTGCTCCAGTTACCACATAGATGACAAACCTTTCGATCCCAACACCAGTGTGTGTGTGTGTGTGGCATGCGTGGACCCGATTATCGAGGATGATAGCTGCTCAGCTTTCCTGTGTTAACAACTCTCCATCAGGGAAGTCATGCTGTTTCTGGCTCCTGTAAATGTGTCTTCAAGGACAGTGAGTATCTGGCTGTGGAATGTTCCAGGGACTACAAAAGCTACAAAGGGCATGTTTGTCTACAATAATTACATTACTTCCTCTTCCTTCCACATTCAACATCATCATTCATCATCTCAGGTCACAGACGGAGAATCACAATTCTGACTTTTCTGACCTAAAGAGTCCCAATGTTATGGTGTCTAGGGATGGAATTTTAGGATGTTGGCTATTGCCAGCTCCGTGCTTCAGTTAGTTATCAGCCATGCGTCACATTATCTGGATCATTCTCTAGAGACATTCTCTTGGATTCTCATTTCTCTGAGAACATCTCTTAGTATACATTCTCTAAACAGTCTTAGAACATTCTCTAGTATACATTCTCTGGATCATTCTTTTAGAACTTTATTCTTAGATATCATTCTCTTAGAACATTCTCTGAAACATTCTCCTAGAAACATTCTCTTAGAACATTCTCTTAGACACTTCTCTGGAATCATTCTCTAGAACATTATTGTATCATTCTCTAGAATTATTATCATTGGATTCATTCCTCTGGAAGCCATGTTCTCTGATCATTTCCATAGAACATTCTCTCTTAGAACATTCTCTAGAAACATTCTCTGGAACATTCTCTAGAACATTCTCTAGAACATTCTCTTTAGAATCATTTCTCTTTGGTGAATCATTATCTGAATATCTTCTAGACATTTTCTCTTGAACATTCTCATTTTGAACATTCTCGATAGAACATTCTTATTATAACATTCTCTTGAACGATTCTCCTTGAACATTCTCTAGAAGCATTCTCCAGGACAACGGTTGAATATGTTCTACTTAGGTTTGAAAGATTTGTGCTCTGGCTAGCGGGTTATCTTCATTGTCATCCCTGTAAGGAGGTCCAACCCTGGTGCTATCCAGGGCCAAAGCTGACAAAGGCAGGACCATCTGACGGAAAATAAATAGTTTTCCTAACCATAGAGTTCCAATTCCTCTTATTCAAACTCAAAATGTTATTTGTTCACGAGTGCCCAATCTCTCTCTCTCTCTCTCAAAAGTGGATGGAAACATAAGTTACCCCAATAATTACCATGGAAGATGCTTAGCAGCAATCTTGAAATAAAATCCTCTGCACTATCATCAACGCAGACTCAACATTTCCTTAGTGAAAACCAATCCACCTCCAACATTCCATGTTTCCCTGATGTTCCTCCCAAGTTCATCGGAGAACATCGGTTCAGCATTGTGTAGGACCTGTATCTACTACACTTTGTTCGGGACAAACCGGATCACCAGAGTTCCAAATGTGGCAATTGTTTGCTTGCGAGAATTAAATAGGCTTGAGGTGTCTTCTTGATACGCCAAGGCTACGCATACAAACTGGGACAACGCAGAGTGGAATGTTTACATTTGCGACCCGGTTGACTGGATGCGTTCGGCACTTTTTGTTGGATTGCATCTCCGCCTTGTCGTTTTTTCATTATCCGACTGTTGTTGTTGCCCGGAGATGTTCGCAAGCGGAGCAATGTCTCTTGCCTCTCCTGCCTTCCTTCCCCCATCTATAGCAGATCAAAGAGCACAGCCAAGAGGAGCATGGCCTCAAACGGATGGTTCGGTGTCACGAAGCCTGGAAGGCTGAAGACAGCGACCGCGCGCTTAGCATTACACTCCTCAAGAGAGCCCGGAGCGGATATAAACACCGATACTTAGCCGTTCTGGAGAGGCTGATCTTTCCTGCCCCTTCTCGCATATGGGGTTACCGGTGTCTGCCAGCCGCATGCTTACCCTATTCCTTCCGCCATATGATTCTAAGTCGAGTCGGCAACCTTCCGTCCCTACTCTGAGATCGAGCGGGGACTTTCTCCATCTGTCGGAGGCCAGCACTCAGGGCACGCGGGAGCGATGGCATAAGTTTCCTGCTTCCTCCGTCCATTTAAAGGTTCTTCCAGTCTGCGCCGGCCTGCACCAGCACCGCGGAACAACGGACACAGAGTTGTCTGCCTCTCGTACGTCCATAAAGGGGCTTCATCTTCGGCGGCCATGCCACAGGCACCGGGGCGACGGCATAAGTGTCCTGCCTCTCGTCCGCTCCTAAAGGATTCTCCAATCTGTCGCGCCTCACCAGCACCGGGAACAACGACACCAAGTGGTCCTGCCTTCTCGCCGTCTCCATAAAGGGTTTTCTCCTGATTCCTTATTTTTTGTGAAAGTGTGAAGGGAGTCGGCGGATTTTCCTTCTCCTTCTCTGCCGGCCGTATTTTGAGCACTCCATGGTAAAGAAATATATTGGTGTGACCGTTTCCTGGTGCTCAAAAACAAGTGTTCTATCCCGTAAGCGGTCGTGTAAATGACATTTACTTCTATGTCAATACATGGAAAATTGATTTCTAATCGTAGTCCATGTGGGTTTGAATAGACATTATGAAGGGCAAGCTCTGAATAGTTGAAACTGGATTTTTAAAGACTGAATGACTTCCCTGCTAGACACTAACAAAAGACCCTCTATCTGGTCCTGTGCCCTCTCTGATCATATCTGTCCCTTCTGTCCTCTCTGATCAGCATATCTGGCCCTGTGCCCTCTCTGATCATATCTGGCCCTGTGCCCTCTCTGATCATATCTGGCCCTGTGCCTCTCTGATCAATATCTGGCCAGTGTGCCCTCTCTGATCCTATTCTGGCCCTTGTCCTCTCTTCATATCTGCCCTGTGTCCTCTCTGATCCTATCTGGCTGCTGTGCCCTCTCTGATCATACTATCTTGGCTCTGTGCCCTCTCTGATCATATCTGGCCTGTGCCTCTCTGAATCATATCTGCCCTGTTCTCTCTCACATATTCGGCCCTGTCCTCTCTGATTCATATCTGGCCCTGTGCCTCTCTGATTCATATCTCGCCTGTTTGCCCTCTCTGTCACTTCTGCTGTACTCTGTCATATCTGGCCCTTGTGCCTCTCTGATCATCTGGCCCTGTGTCCTCTCTCTGATCATATCTGGCCCTGTTGTCCTCTCTGATCATACTCTGGCCTGTGCCTCTCCATCATATTCCCTGCCTTCTGATATATCGCCCTGCCTCTCTGATCATATCTGGCCCTGGTGCCCTCTCTTGTCATATCTGGCCCTGCTGGCCTCTCTTGATCATATTCTGTCCCTGCTGTCCTCTCTTGATCATATCTGGCCCTGTGGCCCTTCTCTGATGATATCTGCCTGTGCCCTCTCTGATTCATATCTGGCCCTGTGCCCTCTCTGATCATATCTGCCTGTCGCCCTCTCTGTATCAATTGGCCTCTGTGCCCTCTTGATCATATCCTGTCCCTTTGCCCTCTCTTGATCATTGCATCTGTCCCTCTGTGTCCCTCTCTGATTCATATCTACCTGTGCCCTCCGTGATCTCGCCCCTCTCTGATCATATCTGTCTCCTTGTTTGCCCTCTCTGATTATATCTGGCCTCGTGCCCTCTCTGACATATCGTGCCTTTGTGTCCTCTTCTTGATCATACCCATGCCCTGTGATACTCTCTCTGATCATATCTGGCCTGTGCCTTCTCTGATCATAACTGCCTGTGCCCTCTCTGATCATATCTGGCCCTGTGCCTACTCTGATCATATACCTGTGCCCTGTGCTGTGCGCTACATCCACCGAGTTAGCAGCACAGCAGCATAGCAGCACTGGAACGAAGCTATTTACATTACCGAACGACTTCGATTAGTGTAGTGTTAGGGGCTACCACAGTTCTCATTTGCGATATCTTTTGTAGTCTGGATAATTGTGTAGCTTCAGAGTTGGGTTAGAGTAAATATTCGGTAACTAGCCAGCTATTTTTCGTAACGTCTCTAGTCACACTGCTAGATAGCCAGCTAGCCACCGATAAATAGCAGCTCTGGAGCTCTTGGAGAACGATTACTTACAACGACAACGACTTGATTAGGTAGTGTTAGCTGGCTAATAGTGTCTTTGCTATCTTGTATCTAAGATAATGTGTAGCTCTTAGAGTTGGTCTTGAGTAAGTATTCGGTTAACTAGCCAGGCTATTTTCGTCCAACCGCCCTGCGCTCCGTCCTCTACCTTTAGTCACACTGCTAGCTAACACTGCATAGTTTAGCCAACTTCTACGAATAGCAGCCACTGTAGAAACTTCACCACTACAACTTACCATCTACAACCGGAACGACTGATTAGCGTGAGTGTTAGCTAGCCTATCATAGCTTGTCTTTTGCTGTCCTTGATATCCAATATAATTGTGTAGTTTTTGAGGATACATTGTCGGTTACATTAGCCAGCTACACGTTTCAAACACAAGTCAACAACGCAGATCACTCTAGCCAGCCTACTTTCACCGCAGCCGAGTTACTTATATCATTTTAGTCAAAAGATTTTATTTTTTTATGCAACGTAAACTTAACTTCCTGACACAGTGTAGTTCCATCTGTCATTCTATTCTCATTTACATTAGCTGTGCCTCTTCATGTAGCCTGTCACTATGTGTCTGTCTATCCCTCTTCTCTCTCTCTGCACAGACCATACAAACGCTTCACACCGCGTGGCGCCGCCATTCTAACCTGGTGGTTCAGCGCGCACGACCCACGTGGAGTTCCAGGTCTCCGGCAGCCTCTGGAACTGCCGATCTGCGGCCAACAAGGCAGAGTTCATCTCAGCTATGCGTCCCTCTCAGTCCCTCGACTTCTTGGCACTGACGGAAACATGGATTACCACTGACAACACTGCTACCCTACTGCTCTCGGCCTCGTCTGCCCACGTGTTCTCGCACACCGCCGAGAGCTTCTGGTGCAGCGGGCGTGGACTGGGATCCTCATCTCTTCCCAATGTGGACATTCTCTCTTTCTCCCTGATCCCATCTGTCTATCGCCTCCTTTGAATTCCATGCTGTCACAGTTACCAGCCCTTTCAAGCTTAACCATCCTTATCATTTATCGCCCTCCAGCGTTCCCTTGGAGAGCTTCAATCAATGAGCTTGAGCGCCCTGATAAGCTCCTTTCCTGAGATGGCTCACCTCTCACAGTCCCTGGGGACTTTAACTCCCCACGTCTACCTTTGACTCATTCTCTCTGCCTCCTTCTTTCCACTCCTCTCTCTCTTTTGACCTCACCCTCTCACCTTCCCCCCTACTCACAGGCAGGCAATACGCTTGACCTCATCTGTTACTAGATAGCTGTTCTTCCACTAATCTCACTGCAACTCCCCTCCAAGTCTCCGACACTACCTTGTTGTCCTTTTCCCTCTCGCTCTCATCTAACACTTCCCACACTGCCCCTACTCGGATGGTATCGCGCCGTCCCAACCTTCGCTCTCTCTTCCCCCGCTACTCTCTCCTCTTCCATCCTAATCATCTCTTCCGCTCTGCCTGCAAACCGTTCTCCAACCTATCTCCTGATTCTGCGCTCCTCAACCCTCCTCTCCTCCCTTTCTGCATCCTTTGACTCTCTATGTCCCCTATCCTCCAGGCCGGCTCGGTCCTCCCCTCCTGCTCCGTAGCTCGACGACTCACTGCGAGCTCACAGAACAGGGCTCCGGGCAGCCGAGGGAAATGGAGGAAAACTCGCCTCCCTGCGGACCTGGCATCCTTTCACTCCCTCCTCTTCTACTTTCTCCTTCTTCTGTCTTGCTGCTAAAGCCCTTTCTACCACTCTAAATTCCAGCATCTGCCTCTAACCCTAGGAAGCTCTTTGCCACCTTCTCCTCCCTTCACTGAATCCTCCTCCCCCTCCTCCCCCCTTCCTCCCTCTCTGCGGATGACTTCGTCAACCATTTTGAAAAAGAGGTCGACGACATCCGATCCTCGTTTTCTAAGTCAAACAACACCCGCTGGTTCTGCTCACACTGCCCTACCCTGTGCTTTGACCTCTTTCTCCCCTCTCTCTCCAGATAAATCTCGCGTTCTGTTGACGGCGGCCGCCCAACAGACCTGCCCGCGTTGACCCTTATCCCCTTCCTCTCTTCTCCAGACCATTTCCGAACCTTCTCCCTTTACCTCACCTCGCTCATCAACTCATCCTTGACGCTGCTACGTCCTTCCCGTCTTCAAGAGAGCGAGAGTTGCACCCCTTCTGAAAAACCTACACCTCGATCCCTCCGATGTCAACAACTACAGACCAGTATCCCTTCTTTTCTTTTCTCTCCAAAACTCTTGAACGTGCCGTCCTTGGCCAGCTCTCCTGCTCTATCTCTCTCAGAATGACCTTCTTGATCCAATCAGTGTCAGGTTTCAAGACTAGTCATTCAACTGAGACTGCTCTTCTCTGTGTCACGGAGGCGCTCCGCACTGCTAAAGCTAACTCTCTCTCCTCTGCTCTCATCCTTCTAGACCTATCGGCTGCCTTTGATACTGTGACCATCAGATCCTCCTCTCTCACCCCTCCCGAGCTGGGCATCTCCGGCGCCCCACGCTTGGATTGCGTCTACCTGACAGGTCGCTCCTACCAGGTGGCGTGGCGAGAATCTGTCTCCGCACACGTGCTCTCACCACTGGTGGTCCCCCAGGCGCTTTTAGGCCCTCTCCTATTCTCGCTATACACCAAGTCACTTGGCTCTGTCTTATCCTCACATGGCCTCTCCTTCATTGCTATGGCAGACGACACACAATTAATCTTCTCTTTCCCCCCTCTGAAAACCAGGTGGCGAATCGCATCTCTGCACGTGTCTGGCAGACTATCAGGTGGAGACGGATCACCCCTCAAGCTGAACCTCGGCAAGAGGAGCTGCTCTTCCTCCGGGGAAGACTGCCGTTCCTATGTTCGCCATCACGGTTGACAATCCCATTGTGTCCTCCTCCAGAGCGCTAAGAACCTGGCGTGATCCTGGACAACACCCTGTCGTTCTCAACTCACATCAAGCGGGTGACCCGTCCTGTAGGTTCATGCTCTACAACATTCGCAGAGTACGCCCTGCCTCACACAGGAAGCGGCGCAGGTCCTAATCCAGGCACTCTTGTCATCTCCCGTCTGGATTTATTGCAACTCGCGTTTGGCTGGGCTCCCTGCCTGTGCCATTAAACCCCTACAACTCATCCAGAACGCCGCAGCCCGTTGGTGTTCAACCTTCCCAATTTCTCTCACGTTCACCCCGCTCCTCCGCTCTCTCCACTGGCTTCCAGTTTGAAGCTCGCACCGCTACAAGACCATGGTGCTTGCCTACGGAGCTGTGAGGGAACGGCACCTCCGTACCTTCAGGCTCTGATCAGGCCCTACACCCAAAAAGGCACTGCGTTCATCCACCTCTTGGCCCTGGCTCGCCTCCCTACCTCTGAGAGAGTACAGTTCCCGCTCAGCCAGTCAAAACTGTTCGCTGCTCTGGCACCCCAATGGTGGAACAAACTCCTCACGACGCTCAGGTCAGCGGAGTCAATCACCACCTTCCGGAGACACCTGAAACCCACCTCTTTAAGGAATACTAGGATAAAGTAATCCTCTAACCCCACCCCTCCCCCTTTAAAAGAGTTAGAGATACTATTGTAAAGTGGTTGTGTCCACTGGATTCATAAGGTGAATGCCCAATTGTAGTCGCTCTGGATAAGAGTTCTGTGCTGTAAATGACTTAAATGTAATGTAAACCCTGCTATCCCGCCTCCTCTGACATATCTGACATAGTCTTGTCCCTGTGCCCTCTCTGATCTATCTCCTGTCACCTGTGCCCTCTTCTGATCATATCTTGGTCCTGTGCCTCCCTCTCTGATCATATCTGGCCCCTGTGCCCTCTCTGTTCATTATCTGGCTCTCTGTGCCGCCTCTCTGATCATATCTGGCCACTGGCCTTGCCCTCTGCTGATCATATGTCTTGCCTCCAATCTGCCGTCCTCTCTGATCATATCTTGGTCCTGTGCCCTCTTCTGATCATATCTGTCCTGTGCCTCTCTGATGCATATCTGTCCTGTGCCTCTCTGATCATATCTGGCCCCTCTGTTCCTCTCTGATCTATCTGGCCCTGTGTCTCTCTGATCATATCTTGGCCCCTTCCCTTTGATCATATCTGCCTGTGCTCCTGCTCTGATCATATCTGGCCCTGTGCCCTGTGTCCTCTCTGATCATATCTGGCCCTGTGTCCTCTCTGATCATATCTGGCCCTGTGCCCTCTCTGATCATATCTGGTCCTGTGCCCTCTCTGATCATATCTGGTCCTGTGCCCTCTCTGATCATATCTGGCCCTGTGACCTCTCTGATCATATCTGGTCCGTCTCTGAATCGTGGTATTGAACACTTTAGCAGGATACTTTCTCTTCACAACTGGCTACGTGATTATTGCAGCTCAATGGGTGTAACTTTTGTTGACAATATCGATACCTTTTGGAAACAAAACACGTTTTATAAGGAGGGTGGGATCCACCCAAATCATTTGTGTTCCTGGATCCTTTCACGGCATTATAATTCTTCATTGAGACAATGACTTATCAACGACCCAAGCCCAGCTCAGCTCATCCCTACCATTGTGGCACTGAGTTGGCATAATGCTTCAGCAAATGTACATTACACCAGGGGTGCTGGAAGACACAATGTAAGTAACCTAATTCATGTCCCTCTAACTGCCCTGAAGGCCTCTGCTGATCCTACAGCTATTGTATGCAGTAATCATGTGCCTATGAACCATATTTATACTGTTAGCACTGAGGTGGTGTGAGCAGCACTAACTGTCACGCTCGTCGAAAGGAATGGACCAAGGTGCAGCGTGGTAGGCATACATTTTCCTTTATTAAATGAACACCGAACAAAAAAATTAATAATACCAAACGAAACGTGAAGCTCAATATTAGTGCTGACAATGCAACATAAACAAGATCCCACAAAGCACAAAGGGCGAAATGGCTGCCTAAATATGATCTCCAATCAGAGACAACGATAAACAGCTGCCTCTGATTGGGAACCATAACAGGCCAACATAAACACACAAACACCTACATGACCCACCCTAGTCACACCCGGACCCAACCAACATAGAGAATAAACAGCTCTCTATAGTCAGGGCGTGACACTAACATAAATAACATGAGCATATTTACTTCTGCTAAGCTTCCCAGTAAAGCAACGAAAACAAGTAAGCATCCCGGAAGAAAAGTGCTAAAAAAAGCCCACGTTAACATATGTACAGTGGGGCAAAAAAGTATTTAGTCAGCCACCAATTGTGCAAGTTCTCCCACTTAAAAAGATGAGAGAGGCCTGTAATTTTCATCATAGGTACACTTCAACTATGACAGACAAAATGAGAAAAGAAAATCGAGAAAATCACATTCTAGGATTTTTTATGAATTTATTTGCAAATTATGGTGGAAAATAAGTATTTTGCTTGCACAATTGGTGGCTGACTAAATACTTTTTTGCCCCACTGTAGGTAAAGAAACAGGGTTCATGAAATCAATAATTTGCTAGTAACAGATGACATTCATATTCTGACAATCTCTGAAACTCACTTAGATAATACAGTGGTAGCAATGCAAGGTTATAACATCTACAGAAAATATAGAAATGACAGGTGGTGGAGAGGGCACTTTGGCATATTGGATGGATGTTTCGATAAAGCGTCCGTCTGTTGGTTTCTGCTGCCTAAATAAAGTGTGCGCCTGTTCACAACTCTCTGCTCTCCTGCACCTGACTCTGCTCCCAGTACGCACACCATTGACAGAGGATTCTTATTACAATGACGGCCTACCCCGGGCCAAACCCGGGCCAAACCCGGGCGACGCTGGGCCAATTGTGAGCCGCCATATGGGACTCCCGATCACGGCCGGATGTGATGCAGCCTGGATGCCATAATTGGACAATAACCTGACACCCTCAGCACACAGGGTGACCAACACCTACCTGGAGGTGACAGCATTCCCTCCCCCATATGCCCCCCTAGACACAACTACGACAACATAACCAACAAAAACGGGTCACAACTCCTGCAGCTCTGTTGCATGCTGGGTATATACATAGTCAATGGTATATATCTATTGTAGCTCCCTCAGGGGAATAGTAGAGATAACTCTTCAATGGTAGGCTTCAAGGGGACTCCTATGGTAGGTACACCTATAGCTCATCTCTTGGCAGTAGTACTGTAGACTACTTTATCACTGACCTCAACCCAGAGTCTCTCAGAGCGTTCACAGTCAGTCCACTGACACCCCTATCAGATCACAGAAAAATCACAATCTACTTGAACAGAGCAATACTCAATCATGAGGCATCAAAGCCAAAGGAACTGAATAATATTAAGAAATGCTATAGATGGAAGGAAAGTAGTGTGGAAATCTACCAAAAAAACAATTAGGCAACAATAAATTTGTCACACTGTTTAATGATCGGAGATAAGCGCAGGAATACGTGGATTGGGATATGTTCCGCATTGCGTCCAACAACAACATTGACGAATACGCTGATTCGGTGAGCGAGTTCATTAGAAAGTGCATCAGCGACGTAATACCCACAGCAACGATTAAAACATTCCCAAACCAGAAACCGTGGATTGATGGCAGCATTCGTGTGAAACTGAAAGCGCGAACCACTGCTTTTAACCAGGGCAAGGTGACCGGAAACATGACCGAATACAAACAGTGTAGCTATTCCCTCCGCAAGGCAATCAAACAAGCTAAGTGCCAGTATAGAGACAAAGTAGAGTCGCAATTCAACAGCTCAGACACAAGAGGTATGTGGCAGGGTCTACAGTCAATCACGGATTACAAAAAGAAAACCAGCCCCGTCTCAGACCAGGATGTCTTGCTCCCAGACAGACTAAATAACTTTTTTGCTCGCTTTGAGGACAATACAGTGCCACTGACACTCTCCAGTGAAGGCTCTCCTTCACTGCAGCCGAGGTGAGTAAAACATTTAAACGTGTTAACCCTCGCAAGGCTGCAGGCCCAGACGGCATTCCCAGCCGCGTCCTCAGAGCATGCGCAGACCAGCTGGCTAGTGTGTTTACGGACATATTCAATCAATCCTTATCGCAGTCTGCTGTTCCCACATGCTTCAAGAGGGCCACCATTGTTCCTGTTCCCATGAAAGCTAAGGTAACTGAGCTAAACGACTACCGCCCCG
>NW_019945248.1:22012-33109 GCF_002910315.2 Salvelinus sp. IW2-2015
CTGAGCTACTCACTGCTCATCAGGGAGAGGCCTTCAACCACCAGGTCTTATCTGGGAAAACCTACAGCACGTCTACTTTAATATAGTTCTGTAGTATAGAAATGGCGAACCAGAATAGACACACAAGGCGCTTTACGACCATCATTCAGATCTCTTTCATACCGTGTTTATACCAGCTCCCTGGTGGTTGACACACATTACACCATATTCTCCTATCTACTGAGACGTGTGTGCCTGGTCTGTTGATGTGTATTGGTGTGTGTGTGTGTGTGTGTGTGCATTGTGTTAGTTGTGTGTGTGTCTGTCTGTCTGCATTTGAGTCGTACTGCAGATTTTTATCGGGGTTTTAGGGAGGGAGGGGGATAAAGCCGTCATCAGGAATCCAGCTTTACTATAATACATTTAACCCAGAATGCTGCCTTGGTGCGAAGGTGGCTGCCTTGGGGTGAGACAGGTGCGCCTAGGAGAGTTTGTGCTGCTTTATTAAAAATGTGGCTAAAACAATGGAGTTAGACTGATTACAGGGAGTATAACTGGATTTACAGGGGAGTACTAGACTTGATTACAGGGGAGTATAGACTGATTGACAGGGGAGTATAGGACTGATTACAGGTGGAGTTTAGATGATTACAGGGAGTGATTGTAAGTCGCTCTGGAAAAGCGTCTGCTAAATGACTTAAATGTTAAATGTAATGTAAATGAGTATAGACTGATTACAGGGGAGTACTGACTGATTACAGTGGCAGTATAGACGGATTACAGTGAGCTATGATGATTACAGTGGAGCATAGACTGATTTTACAGGGGAGTATAGGACTGATTGCAGTGGAGTATATACTGTTCCGGGGACGTATAGACTGATTTACAGTGGGAATATAGACTGATTACAGGGAGTTATAGACTGATTACAGTGGAGTATAGACTGATTAAGGGGAGTATAGGACTGATCTAGAGTATATACAGGGAGTATAGACTGCATACAGTGAGTTATATATCTGATTACAGGGGAGTATTGACTGATTACAGGAGTATAGACTGATGTACAGGGGAATATGACTTGATCTACCAGGGAGTATAGACTGATTTACAGGAGTATAGACTGATGACAGTGGAATATAGATGATTCAGTGGAATATAAGAACTGATTACAGTGGAGTATAGACTGATTTACAGGGGAGTATAGACTGAATACGGGGATATATAGACTGATTTACGTGGTGATAGACTGATTTACAGGGGAATTTTATAGAGGATTACAGTTCGCGCAGGTTCTATCTAGGAACTGGATTTTACAGCTGGAGTATATAGACTGATATACATCGTGGAGTATAGACTCGTATTACAGGGGTAGGTATATCTCTCCCCCCCAACCGACGGACTGATAAAAGAGTACTACGTATCTGATTACAGTGACGTAATATGACCTGACTTACAGTGGTAATATAGACTGTCATTTGGCCGTGGCACGTATGAGTGACTATTTACATCTGTGAGTATAGACTGATTAATGCAGTGAAGACGTCTCAAAGACTGTATCTAATGGGAGCTCCTTGAGGACTGCCCAATTACAGTTAGTAATCACAGATGGGTAAGTAGCAACTCCGAGCCGAGGTCCCTGCATCATCGAATCAAATGTGGTGGCCCTGTGGTTGCTCTTTCTGGATAAGGTTCAGAGTGAATCATGAGGCGACTGTGTCCTCGACTGAGTGACGAGTGGGTACTGGACGATGTATGCCTCTCTGTTGCGGGTGATGACGCACTGTGCTACCTATCTCATGGTACGATGAAATCTGGACGCGTAGATTGTGCCGTCGCGCCGCATAGAACTAAGTAGATAGGTGGTGTGCGCGAGTGTGCTCCGCGCTTCTTGTGAATTGACAATAGAGTGACTGGCACTGTGGTGCCGCCTCTCGTAAGTGATATCTGTCCCCTGTGTTCCTCTCTGCATCATATCTGTCCCCGTTTTGTTCTCTGTCTTGTTCATGATCTGCCTTGGTGTCCTTCTCTGATATATCTGTTCCTTGTGTCCTCTCTGGATTCTTATATTCTGGTCTGTGCCTCTCTGTTCATTATTGGTCCTGTGCCCTCTCTGATCATATTGGTCCCTGTGACCTCTCTGATCATTATCTGGTTCCGTCTCTGAATCGTGGTTTATTTGAACTACTTATATGTCACAGTGAGCGTGGAAGAGGTACATGGTTTATGACAGAATCACGAGGTGTTCATCAACTGAGGAAGGATAATCTTTATAGCAGATTCTAGTTCCCATCTCGAGAGACTATAGCGCTGGTCAGAGAGTGAGTGTAAATTTTTTTGATTCTTACGACAAATATCACAACAGCTCACCTTACTTGGAGAAAACTCAATTACCATCTGTCTTTTTATTTAAGTAGCGCGCGGATCCCCACCCCTCATCATCGCTCGTCCTGGTACTCCCTTCTTACTCAAGGGTGTTTCTCAAGTAAATACTTCATATGAGACAACTAGATCCTTCTCTCTATTTCGCTACCCTCTAGCCCAGCTCAGCTGCTATTCGCTCTATCGCATTGGTACGCATTGAAGGTGTGTGTCAGTGATGTTGTTCGCAGCTGAGAACACTTTTGATTACGATGTGACAGCAGAGGGGAGTGGCTGGATAGATAACACATATGATAAAAGATAGAAAGAACAGTGTGTGTTTTGTCTAGTTAATCTCTCCTCCCAGCTAATGGGTGGGCAGATTTCTAACAGATTATTCCTTCTCCTCTCTGTTCTCATATCACATCCCCCTATTCTCCAAGCTGCTCACTCTATTATCCCCAACTCTTCTCCATAGGTCCATCTGAACATACGCAATCCTTACTCTACCGCCTCATCTTGTTCGTCTCAGTCCTCTCCTAGTCTTGCTTCTGATACTCCTAATATTATTTCTAAAATCTCTCATCCCCATCTTTACGATTCTCGCTCTTATCCATCCTTTGTCTCTCTCGCTTCAGGCTCTTGATATGCCAAAATCAACGCCACTCTTTGCGATATTGACTACAATACCTGTCACGCTGGTTCAGTGATAAGGTCAATGGACCAAGAGTCTCGCTAGTGCGTGCGCCATCGCGCATGTGATAATCATAGTTTTATCTTAATTACTCTCCAACTGGTAATCAGTCTATACTCCACTGATAGCTACTCGAGTACACAATATAAACTTCTCTACTGTAAATCAGTACTCATAAATACGTGACCAACCCTGAAGAACTCTCAGTCATTTTAGTGACTGTGACTGAATTAGCCAACTACTAGATCTAAGTACTCACCTAAGCTAAAAGGTCAGTGCAATATGGCTTGACTCTTAACTGAATTAAGCATAGTGATCTCTCTCACTACTATCCGAGTCAACGTCAGTTAACTAACATAGCGCCTTCCTCATTTGGTAAGTACAACTCCATACAATATATGTGCTCACCACCATTAAAATTCAGACCCACTCAATATATCCCCCCTACATTGGACTCCAAACTTCATGTCTCACCACCTCGGAACTCACATACCAACTGTATGTTACTAGATATATACAGTCTCATCCTCATAGTCAGTGAAGCGTGCTCACTAGCTACTAGTATAAACTATCCCACTCGCAGTGTACATCTAGATTCTTATAATCTCTCTCTCCCTGTTAAAGCATATTACTCAGCTAAAAGTGCTACGAAAATAAAACACACTAAGCATCCGTGTAAAGAAATCAAGTGGTCTAAACAAATATCCCATCCGCTATAGCTATATACTCGTAACAGGTGCGTGCTAAATCCCTAGTATATTAGTACATCGCAGCTACCTATTATTCGCTCCACATGGTTATTCTACCCACTTACAAGATACGTATATATATAGAGGCTCCTGTAACATCTTCGATCTAAGATTCACAAGTGTCACACTAATATTGTCCACCAGACCTAGTAATAATGAGCATAAAGTACTCCACCACTCGAGATGATATTAATCTACCATGTTCTCAGGATTTTTTAGTAATTTACTTCCTCGAATTTGTATCGCTGTGTGTAAAAATATATGTCTCCGTAATCAGTCTTGTACTGCCACCAGTAATTGATGCTCGAGTCTGATCTACCCTAGCTTTTTTCTCGCACGTCTACATGATACGGTGCTTAAAGCAAATAGTAGTGTCACTCGCAGTCACTATACTACACCCTGCTAATCAGTCACAGTATTGTTCACCACTTCGCTATCTTCTCCTAGTATCAATTCTCTCGTAACATCACAGTGTCGATTATAACTCCTGATGTGGATCAGTCATATATGACCTCCCCACAAGTGGTTAATCATTATATCCCCTGTAATCTCTAGTCATCATAAACTCCCGTATAGATCCGCGCGATGGTGATGGGGAGTCACACTCTCTCACTGGCTGTACTGAATGCGCATGTGTTCTATATAAAAGCTCCGTCCTCGCTCTCGTGTTTTCATGCTCAGTCCTTAAATGTACTACCAAGTCTGTTGCAGTCTCAGGTTCATACTAACATCCTCTCGTCATGACTCTCCTGCTCCCTGACTCTGCTTATACTCCCAGTTGTAACGAACAATCAGTTTCGAGACTGAACGTGCGACTCCTCTTATCTCTATGATCTCTTATACGGCCTCATTATACACCATGGGCCAAATACCCGCAGTTAGCCCAATTATCAAGTCATTTAGCCGCAGACGCGCGGATCCGCATTCCGCCCAAGTATGTGAAAGCGCCATGCTAGAGACTTACAAAACCATATCTCCGCTCCTGTTATCACAGGGTCTAAACTCCCGAGCTCGTGATTATATGCCAGCGCTGTGATAATGTCCACCTTAGTATGTACCCCAAGTGACCTTACATCTCACTCCGCACCCGCGTGGTAGATACCGCTCATACTCACTCTACCCTGCTACTCGCGATCTATTACTTGCCGCCTGTAGCTCAAGTCACTCGTCCTCACAAACTCCTCAATGCGCCTAGTAGACCTCTTACAACTAACATAAGACAAAAACGGGTCACAAGACTCCATCTGGCAAGCTCTCTGTTGTGAAATGCGTCGAGCATAACCTTTCTCATCACTAAATGGCAGCACCTTCGCACCAAGCAGCTTTTCTGGGTAAAGAATTATCATATAAGACGAATCTGGCATCTGATTGACGTACTCATCTATTTGCTAGTCTCTCATCTCCCGCGTGCCCTACTCCAGTCTCAGCGCTAATAAACTCATCTCAAATAGGTTAAGCATACATCTCAAGTGGGATCTTATGGTAGGGTTACACCTATACGAGCAGCACTCATCCAGATCAGGACAGACACACCTTGGACCAGTACAGTACTCATGCACTCGCACTAATGCTTCTAATCACAGCAACTGACCCTACCAACCCCAACCGAGACTCCTACTACAACAGCGCAGCACATCTCACAGTCGTCTCAGTAGAAGACTCGCACTGACACCCCTATCAGATCAAGAAAAATCCACCAATCGACGCGAATGAATGAGAGCAATATGCTAATGATAGTGTGCATGTCAAGAGCCCACAAGCGCGCAAGACGTGGAAGTACTGTAAAAATAAACTCTCTCAAGAAATGCGTATAGATATGAAGTAAGGGATTACATGTAGATGGTGATAGTCGATAATCTAAACGCGCAAGACTAAATAGAGAGCAATTAGTCTGAAATACAATTATTATGTATTTACGGTCCACACTTGTTTCAATGATCGTAGTAGCACAGTGAAACGTTACTAATGGAATTAACAGGTGGAATGTGGCGATGTGATGTATCCTGTTCATATAGGCGATCCTAAAAGCAATGGTGTCATGAAGGTCTTCGTGCATAGATACGACTGAGCTCATTGCTCGGGATGAGGCTCGAGTCTACTCTCGAGAAAAGTCTCGTGTCTCATTTCTCAGTCCATCTACATTACCCCACTTAGTTGTATAGTGTGTGAACTTAGACCGCAACCAGAAACCGATAGTGATTTTGCTGGCAGCGATCGTGATGAACTGCATAGACGCGAACCATGCTTTTAACCAGGGCAAGGGTGGACCGGACAATCAATGACGTGGATCAAACAGTGTAGCCCTTACTTTATCCAGGCGTCACGGCCAAGGCTCCCAATTCCCAAACAACCGCAGTCCTTATATCTCTGTGAGGTAATAGAGAACATAACAGAGTAGCGTCTACTGTTTAGTACGTGACTAGTATATTCTAGTAGACAGCAGGACACAAGAGGGTGATAAGTGTGGACAGGGTCATCGGTCAGATTACACCGAGGTGTAACTCGACAAAACACAAGAGCGAACTTTCAGCCCGTCTCCATAGCAAGATCCTCCAGGATTGTTCATTGATCCGCTCAGTGTCAGGAACTAATAACTTTTGGACTTCGCATCCATGTTCGCGTAGCGATAGTGCGCTCTGAACTAGCCCACATGTTACCACCTCTCCTATCGCTCGCATCGTCTCTCCTTCTTACTGCGAAGCCGACGTGGTGTAGGTGTCTGAATAGTGGCATTAACGGTTAACCCTCCTGAGGTGCAGTTCGCTGATGATCGGATTCCCAGCCGCGTCCTCAGAGCATGCGCAGACCATCGTGGCTATGGTGTGTACGGTGTCATATTCAATTCGAATTCGTGCTCTTATGCTGCGTTAAGTCGTGCGGTGGTCTCCGCTCATGTGCGTTTCTCAAGTGTGAGGGCACATTGTTCTGTTCCATGTGAACGCTAGATTCTGGGCGATTGTTTGAGCGCTCGAATAACTGCAGGAGTGTTTATTTATACTTCCGGCCCGGGTATCGCAGCATGAGTGTCCGTTCAGTCAGTGGAAGGTGCGCTTGTTATGAATAAATCGCCAAGGACCATCATGCTCACTCCTCAGAATCCACCTGCTCTGACACCCTTAAGTGACCTCTACATCCAATATATTCTGTTTTATCACGACCAGAATGTATGCGCGTTGCTGCACAGCAGAGAGTCGGCAATGCCTCTCGCGGTGAGCCATCACGGTGGCCATAGCCTGCTAGCACTGAAGTATCGCTCACTTTGTGCCTTATACATTTAGAATGTGATACCTATGTTGAGAATTCGCTTGTACTCAATGGGAACGTTATCAGCTTCAGCTAAGACTGATTTATACACCGGATAGGACCATCTTCAAACTCGTCATCAAGCTCAACCTGTAGGATTCTTAGCTTCACAGCGGCCGCTGGATGCACTAGTGAGTAATTGGATACTTACGGCTGGCAACGGGCCTATCCTCCAAGGATGCGTGTATGGAGTCAGGGATAAGACTGTACGAGGTTGAGAAGCTATAATAGAACCTCTCCACCCCGCACTGATGCTTCTACCAAGCGAGGGGCCCACAAGGGTGGCGTTCTTGAGCCCTTCCTGTACTTCCCTGTGGTCACCCACGACAGGTTAGTGTTGAAGCGCGGGTCGGGCTGGACTGGATAAGAAGGTTTGCTAAAATACTTAAATGTAAATGTAATGTAGAATGAGTATAGATGATTTACAGGGGAAGTACTGACTGATTACAGTGGCAGAGTATGACGGTGGCCATGCACGCTCCAACGCTCAGATCATCAGAGTTTTGCGGACGACACTACAGTGGTAGGCCTGATTACCAACAACGACGAGACGGCCTTAAGGGAGGAGGTGAAGGGCTCCTACTCGAGAGTGTAGGTGGTCAGTGATAAAGTAAATCCTGCACACTCTCTAACGTCAACAAAAGTCAGAGAAGGAAGGATAGATTGCTCGGACTAGCGAAAACCAGGCAGTGGGAGCCTCACTCACTAATCCGACATCACGGAGGATGACGTGGAGAGGGTAGTACGTTTATATAAAGTTCCTCTCGAGTGTTAGCCAACATCACGGCAAACTGAATTGGCCACCACACGACAGCGTTGTGAAGAAGCCGGCTGCAGCGCGTTCTTATTTCAACCTAGGAGGCTGAAGAAATTCTGGATACTTCGGTGCACAAAAGCTTACTCACCAGACTTCTACAGATGCACGCGAGGTCCGTGAGAGCAGTCCATGCCTCGCGTGCTCGCTAGAAGTCTGTGTGTAGTGTCTTACTCTCTGGGGTTGACAAGCCGATCTTCAGCCTCCCTGAGTATGGGCAGAGTGCTGTCTCCGCCACGACCAACGTATGAGCTCTCCAGGGGTATGTGAGGTTGCACAACGCATCCCGGGGGCAAAACTACCTGCCTCAGGACACTACACCACGTGTCACGGAGGCATAAGATCATCAAGGAGCAAACCCACCGAGCACGTGGTTCCCGTATATCCAGAAGGCGAGGTTCAATAAGGATCAAAGGGGACGAGAGATGAGAAAAACAGCTTCTAATCTTCAAATAGGCCATCCCAGAGCTGGTTATAAAGGTCTCAATAGATTTATGGTTGCGCTGCAACATTACTGACTCAACTCCAAGCACTTTATATAATGGGGATTGATTGGAAATCGTATGTAAAATGTATCACTAGACCTTTTAAATCACTGCACTTAATATAATGCTTTACCATCACCCTACATTATCATCTCCAATGTATATACTGTACTCTATATTCTCCTGGCACTATGGCTTATTTTATGTAATGAATCGTTAATCACTAGCCACTTTAAGACATGCACTTTAATATAATGTGTATATCCCGTACATTATCTCATATCATTATGTATATACTGTATCTATTACCATCTACTGCATCTTGCTATGTCGTTTCTGTACCATCACTCATCATTATATCTTTATGTACATATTCTTTATCCCTTTACACTTGTGTGTATAAGGTAGTAGTTGTGGAATTGTTAGGTTAGATTACTCGTTGGTTATTACTGCATTGTCGGAACAAGAAGCACAAGCATTTCGCTACACTCGCATTAACATCTGCTAACCATGTGTATGTGACAAATAACATTTGATTTGAATACGTAATAGTTTTTTAAATTTATAAACAAAATATAAATATATATATAATATAAACAAAAGAGCGAGGTGTAAACCTCTAAAGAATACACGGGACGAGACCTGTAAAACAAGTGCACAATAACACGTAGCATGGAAGCCGATACAACAGCACAGGTAACAATAACCGACAAGGACAATGGGGAATGGATATATACACATACTAATCAGGGGGAATGGGAACCAGGTGTGCGTAATGAGACAAGACAGTCCGGGGTTTGTGGTAATGAATCAGTTGAATGTTCAGTGAAGCCTAGAAGGCCGGAGTAGACCTCCAGAGCTGGTGAACGGAATGAACAGTAGTACTGGGGGGATCCGTGACAATTCAATCCCTTCTAGACAATTGCCTGGACAAAATGGTTCACTGTAACAGTGAAGGTGTAAACTTGGCAGTAGAAAACCTAAACAGTATATTTGACCTCTCAGCTTCACAATCAAATCTAAAAAAAAATGTCGTTGCAGACAACCTAAGAAAATTAATAATGACAAATGGTTTGATGAAGAATGCAAAAACCTAAGAAAGAAAGAGAAACCTGTCCAACCAAAAACATAGAGACCCAGAAAACCTGAGCCTACGCCTTCACTATGGTGAATCACTAAAACAATACAGAAATACACTACGGAAAAGAAGGAACAGCACTTCAGAAATCAGCTCAATGTAATTGAAGAATATAATCTAACCACTTCTGAGGAAAATTGGAAAACAAAGAGTTATCTATCAAAAAACAGAAGTATGGGTAAACCACCTCTCCAATCTTTTTGTCTCTATAACAAAGAACAAACAGAAAAAACATGTACATGATCAAATACAATTCTTAGAATCAACTATTAAAGACTACCAGAACCCACTGGATTCTCCAATTACAATGAATTAACTACAGAACAAAATGCCCTCCAACCCAAAAAGGCCGGTGGGGTTGATGGTATCCTAAATGAAATGATCAAATATTATGACCACAAATTTCAATTGGCTATACTTAAACATCTCCCCAATATTTGGAACCAATGACTGATCACACCCAATCCACAAAAGTGGAGACAAATTTGACCTCAATAACTACCGTGGGATATGCATCAACAGCAACCTTGGGAAAATCCTCTGTATTATCATTAACAGCACACTCGTACATTTCCTTAGCGAAAACAATGTACTAAGCAAATGTAAAATTGGCTTTTTACCAAATTATTGTACGACAGACCACGTTTTCACCATGCACACCCTAATTGAGGCTCCACATGGAGAGTTCGGCAAATATATCCTCCGTGTACAAGGTAAAACACCAAATTATTGATGTAGAGTAGAATTAGGCCAACATCCACTAATTAACAAAATCCAGAAAAGAGCCACTAAATTCTACAACCACCTAAAAGGAAGCGATTCCCAAACCTTCCATAACAAAAGCCATCACCTACATAGAGATTAACCCGGAGAAGAGTCCCCTAAGCAAGCTGGTCCTGGGGCTCTGTTCACAAACACAAACACACCCCACAGAACCCCAGAACCCCAGCAGCACAATTAGACCCAACCAAATCATGAGAAAACAAAAAGAGAATTACTTGACACATTGGAAAGAATTAACAAAAAAACCAGAGCAAACTAGAATGCTATTTGGCCCTAAACAGAGAGTACACAGTGGCAGAATACCTGACCATTGTGACTGACCCAAACTTAAGGAAAGCTTTGACTATGTACAGACTCGAGTGAGCATAGCCTTGCGTATTGAGAAGGCCGCCGAGGCAGACCTGGCTCTCAAGAGAAGACAGGCGTATGTGGCAAACACTGCCACAAAATGAGGTGAAATTGAGCTGCAACTTTCTAACTGCCTGCAGAAATGTTTGAGTAGAGAGAGAGTAGTAGAGTATAAATATGACTTTGAAATGTGTTCTTTCTCTTATGTACGCTATTTGTAGAGTAACTGTATCTACTGACTTCATTTTTTATGTGTTTATTTCAACTTTAGATTTGATTGTCTACTTCACTTTTCTTTGCAATGTAAACATACAGATTGAAGTCTGAAGTTAAGATTACATACACTTAGGTTGGAGTCATTAAAACTCGTTTTTCAACCATCCACAAAACTTTCTTGTTGACAACTATAGTTTCTAGTGTGTGACAGCGGTAGTAGGACATCTACT
>NW_019945248.1:34146-49074 GCF_002910315.2 Salvelinus sp. IW2-2015
CAAAGATCGTACTTTTTGGAGAAATGTCCTCTGGTCTGATGAAACAAAAATAGAACTGTTTGGCGATAATGACCATCGTTATGTTTGGAGGAAAAACGGGGAGGTTGCAAGCTGAAGAACACCATCCCAACTGTGAAGCACGGGAGTGGCAGCATCGTGTTGTGGGGGTCCTTTGCTGCAGGAGGGACTGGTACACTTCACAAAATAGATGCCGTCACGAGGCAGGAAACTTATGTGGATATATTGAAGCAACATCTCAAGACATCAGTCAGGAAGTTAAAGCTTGGTCGCAAATGGGTCTTCCAAATGGACAKTGACCCCAAGCATACTTCCAAAGTTGTGTCAAAATGGCTTAAAACCTCTCTAGGGTAGCGTCTCACCTCGTCAACAGCCAGTGAAACTGCAGGGCGCCAAATTCAAAACAACAGTAATCCCATAATTAGAATTCCTCAAACATACATGTATTTTACACCATTTTAAAGATACACTTGTTGTAAATCCAGCCACAATGTCCGATTTCAAAAAGGCATTATGACGAAAGCACACCATGCGATTATGTTAGGTGAGTGCCTAGTCACAGAAAAACACAGCCATTTTTCCAGCCAAAGAGAGGAGTCACAAAAAAGCAGAAATATAGATAAAATCAATCACTAACCTTTGATGATCTTCATCAGATGACACTCATAGGACTTCATGTTACACAATACATGTATGTTTTGTTCGGTAAAGTTCATATTTATATCCAAAAATCTGAATTTACATTGGCGTGGTATGTTCAGTAGTTCCAAAAACATGCGGTGATTTTGCAGAGAGCAATGACAATTTACAGAAATAGTTCATAAATGTTGGTGAAAATACAAGTATTATACATGGAATTTTAGATCCACTTCTCCTTAACGCTGTGTCAGATTTAAAAAAAACTTTTCGGAAAAAGCAAACCATGCAATAATCTGAGTACGGCGCTCAGACGACAAATCAACCCAAACACATATCCGCCATGTTGGAGTCAACAGAAGTCAGAAATAACATTATAAATATTCACTTACCTTTGATGATCTTCATCAGAATGCACTCCCAGGAATCCCAGTTCCACAATAAATGTTTGTTTTGTTCGATAATGTCCATCATTTATGTCCAAATTCCTCCTTGTTGTTCGCGTGTTCAGTACACAATCTAAAGTCACAACGCGCGGGAAAGTCCAGGCAAAAGTTCAGATGAAAAGTCATATTACAGTCCGTAGAAACATGTCAAACGAAGTATAGAATCAATCTTTAGGATGTTTTTAACATAAATCTTCAATTATGTTCCAACCGGAGAATTCCTTTTCACGTCCAGTCCATTACCTACACTGTCTCGTATCCCCCGCTCAGTCAGTCATTACCTACTGTCTCTATCCCCCTCTCAGTCAGCTCCATTATCTACTAGGCTCTATCCCTCTCAGTCCAGTCTTAACCTACGTGTCTCCTATCCCCCTCAGTCAGCCATTACCTACTGTTCTCTATCCCCCTCTCAGTCAGTCCAACGCCTACCTGTCTCTATCCCCTCTCCTCAGTCAGTCCATTACTTAACGTGTCTGCTAACTCCCCCCTCAAGTCCAGTACTCGATTACCTAACTGTGCTCCTTATTTTATCCCCCCTCCAGCTCAGTCGCGATTACCCTACTGTTCTCTAATCCCCCTCATCCTCAGTGCAGTCACTAGTCTACATAGATAGCTCCTATCCCATCTCGTCTCAATGCTCCCTGTACCTCTACTGGCTCTATCTTCCCCCCAGGGTCAGTTCCGATTACACTACTGTCTCTATCCCGCCATCTCAGTCGAAGTCTATTCTTTTCTGCCTATTCCCCCCTCAGGTCAGCTCCATTAACTCTACTGGCTCCTTCCCCTCTCAGTCAGATCCATCATCTACTGTCTCATATCCCTCTCAGTCAGTCCATTACCTACTGTCTCATCCCCCCTCCTCCAGTCAGCTGCCTCCATTAATCTACATGTCCGATTCTATCCGCCCCTCACTCCTTTTAGTCCTTAATTATTTCTACTGTTCTATCCCCCCTCAGTCAGTCCAATTACCTTACTGTCTCCCTATCCCCCTCTCAGTCAGCCTCATTACCTTACTGTCTCTAATCGCCCCCTTCACGTCAGCTCCAGTTACCTCAACCTGGGTCTCGGGTATCCCCCCATCCAGTCAGTCCATCAATCTACTGTCTCTAGTCCCCCCTTCATGGCTCACGTGCGCGATTATCTACGTTTTGGCGGCTCTATCCCCCTCGAGCTCCAGTGCCATTATTCTAACTTGTCTACATCATCCCCCTTCAGTCATCCCAATTACCTACTGTCGTCCCTATCCCCCTCTCAGTGCGTCCTATTACCTACTTGTCTCTATTTCCCTCTCAGGGTCGTCCCTTATTTAGGCTCTTACATAGGCTCTAATCCCCTCAGTCAAGTCCATTACCTACTGGCATCTATCCCCCTCAGTCAGTCCATTATCTACGTGGCTCCTTATCCCCGCTTCATACAGCACGGAGTCCATTTTTATCTACAGCTGGCCTCTATCCCTCTCAGCTCAGTGCGTGAGATCTACTCGGCTGTCCCCCACTCAGTCGCCATTATAACTACATGTCTCATTTGATTCCCCTCCTCGTCAGTCCATTCTCACTGTCTCCTAATCCCCCCTCAGATCAGATCTCATTTTATCTACTGGCTACTATCCCCCTCTCAGTTCAGTCCATCTCATCTACTGGCTTTCGTGAGATTCTTCCAGTCAGTCCCATCTCTCTCTACTGGCCTCTCCTCCCCCGTATCAGTCAGTCATCATTATCAACTGTCTCCATCCCCCCTCTCAGTCACTCACAGTCCATTATCTACTGGCTCCGTGATGCGCCCCCTCGGCAAGTCCAGTCCAATTATCCGTACCTGCTCTATCCCCCTCTCAGTCAGTCCATGTTATCTCACTGTCATCTGTCCCCCCTCGAGTGCGACCATTATCTAACTGGCTCTAGTCCCCTCTCAGTCAGCCCATATCTCACATCTCTATCCCCCCATCACTCAGCAGCCTTATTTTACTACTGGCTCATCTCCCGGCCTCTTCACGCTCAGTTTCCTCACTTCTCTCTACTGCGCGTGCATCCCCTCTCAGTCCGTCCATATTCTACTCCTTATTCCCCACCTCCAGCTTCAGTCCATTATCTACTGTCTCTGTCCTCCTCTCAGTCAGATCCTTATCTACTGGCTCATCCCCTCCCTCAGTCAGCCCCATTATCTACTGTCTCTATCCCTCATCAGTGCCCTCTGATCTTACTGGCTCTATCCCTCTCCAGCTCAGTCCATTATTTACATACTGGCTCTGTTTACTCTCTCTCAACGCTCAGGTGCCGATCTATCTCTACTGTGCCTCTCCGTCGCCACCTTCGTCAGGCCTCAACAAAAATTATCGTACGTGCGCTCTCTCCCGTGCGAGTCCGAGTCCATTATTTCTAAGTGCGTGCATATATCCGGCGCCGCACTCCAGTCAGTCCCCACTTACCTACTGTTCATCTATCCCCTTCTCAGTCTAGTCCAATTACCTAACTGTCTCTATCCCCTCGTGCGCGACGTCAGTTCATCATTATTCTAGCATGTCTCTATCCCTCTGGGCAGTCAGGGCTCCAACTTACCTAACTGGCTTTCTATCCCCCCTCACGCTCAGCATTCCATCTATCTACCTGGCTCTATCCCCCTCTCATCAGTCGCGAGGTGTATCTACTGGCTCGTTATCTCCTTTTCAGTCAGTCCATCTATCTACTGGCCTCTGTCCCCTCTCAGCACGGATCCATTTTATCTCACCTGTCTCTATCCCCTCTTCAGTCAGTCCTTTTCTCGTCTCCTATCCCTCCCTCAGATCAGTCCATCTCTCTCTACGGTGGCTGCGGTATCCTCCCTCTCAGTCGTCCATTATCTTACTGTGCTCTTACCCACTTCTGCAGTCAGTCCCATTATCGATACATACTGGCTCTTATCCACCCCTCAGGGTCAGTCCCAGATCTATCAAACTGCCTCCATCCCCCTCTCAGATCAGTCCATTATCTACTGCGCTAATCCCTTTCAGTCTTACGTGGAGATCTGGGATCTTACACTGCTCTGTAATCCCCTCTCAGTCAGATCCATTATTCTACCTGTCTCTGTCCTTCCCTCAGTCCAGGTTTACCGTTTATTTTGCTACTGGCGTCTATCCTGCCTCTAGTCAGCGTACCCATTATCTACTTTAGTCTCTATCCGCCCCTCACTCAGGCCCATTTCTACTGGCTCCTATCCCAACCTTTCTCAGTCAGAGTCCATTAGATCTACTGGCTCCTTCTCACATATACATAAAGGTCATTATCTTATGGCTCTTTCCACCCTCAGTTCGGAGCCTCCCATGGATCTACTGTACTACTGCTCCCTGCGTCAGTCAGCTCATTATCCTACTGCGCTTCCTATACCTACTCTTCTGGAGTCGAGCCCATTCTCTTACGTGGTCTCGCTTTATCCCCCTATCATAGCCTCTAACCTGGCTCATATCCCCTCTCCAGGTCAGTCCATTCATCTACTGGCTCATATACCCTCTCAGTCAGTCCATTATCTACTGTCTTGTCCCCCTCTCCGGTCTTTACTGGCTCATATCCGTGCGGTCAGTCCGTCCCATTGGTTCTAACTGCGCTCTATCCCCCCTCCCGTCAGCCCATTTCTCTGGCTCTATCCCCTCTCAGTCAGGGTACCCATTATCTACTGGGCTCTATCCCCTTTCAGTTCATTTCCTATTATCTATCTGGCTCTTCTTGTCCAATTAGTTCTACTGTCTCTCTCCCCCTCGAGCTCAGTTCCATTATCTGACTGGCTCTATCCCTCTCCAGTTGAGTCCCATTATCTAATTTGCGTTCTTATCCCCCTTCACGTCAGTTCCATTATTATACACATTATATCCCCTCATCAGTCAGTCCATTTATCTACTTGGCTCTTATCCCCTCACTCAGTCCCATTATCTCCTACCTGGCTCTACTCCCCTCTCAGTCAGTCCATTATCCTACTGGCTCTATGCCCTCCCTCAGTCGGGACGTCCATATTTATCTACTGGCGTCTCTTCCGCCTTCAGTCAGTCCGTTGGATCTACTGGCTCTATCCCCCTCAGTCGAGGGTCCTTCTACTTTGGTCTCTAACACCCCGGTGGCTCGCTCGTCATTCTCTCAGCGTGGCTCGTAATCCCCTCTAGTCAGATCAGTCAACTTTACTTCTACTGGCTTCGTTATCCCCCCTCAGTCAGTCACATCGCGTGACCTATCTTACTGGCTCTATCCCCCTCCTCAGTCAGTCCATTACCTACTTGGCTCTATCCCCCCTCAGATCGGTCCATTATCAACTGGCTCTATCCCCTCTTCAGTCAGTACCATTAACTACTGGTCTATCCCCTCCAGTTCAGCCTTATGGCTACTGTCTCTATCCCCCTTCACTCAGCCCATTTTCTACTGGCTCTTCCCGCCTCTCAGTCAGTCTCCATCTATGCTACTGGATACTCTTCAGTCAGTCCATTATCTACTGGCTCATGGCCCCCTCGTCCAGCTCAAGTCCATGAGTCTAGCTGTCTCTGCTCCCCCGGTCGTACAGTCCAATTTGATCTACCGGCCTCTCTCCCCCCGTCTCAGTCACCCTTATCTACTGGCATCGTGCGCGCCTCTCAGTCAGTCTGCCCTTATCTCACTGGCTTCCTCATCCCCCCCTCCAGTCAGCCGCATTATCTACTGGATCTAACCACGCCTCCTCCAGTCGAGCAAACATTACCTACGTGGCTCTATCCCCCTCAGCTCAGCTCCATAGGCTGACCTCGCATGGGCTCTATCCTCCTCTCAGTGAGAGGGCCATTATCTACTGGGCTCTATCCCTCTGTCAGCCCATTATCTACTGGCTCGTCATCCCCGTCAAGTCAGCCCAATTAATCTACTGTCTCTGTCTCTCCCTCAGTCAGGCCATGTATGTACTGGCTCTTATCCCTCCTCAGTCAGGTCCGAATTATCTTATGGCTCTATCCCCCTCCAGTTCAGTCCATTATCTACTGACTTATTCCCTCTTCTCAGTTCAGGTCTTAATCATACTTGCCTCCTTCTCGTTTCCCCTCGTCTCATTCTCAGTTCCAATTATCTTACTGCAATTCTATCCCCCCCTCAGTCATCCAGCATTACCTATACTGGCTCTATCCCCCCCTCAGTGTCATCCCATTCATCTAATTGCTCTACCCCCCTCTCAGTCAGGTCCAATATCTACTGTCGGTCTACTTTCCCTCAGTCAGTTCCATCTATCTACTGGCTCTATCCCCTCTCAAGTCAGTCCCCATTAATCTACTGGCTCCTATCCCTCTCCAGTCGATCCATTATCTACTGCTCATCCCCCTCAGTCAGTTCCATTATCAACTGGGTCCATTCCCCCTCTGTCAGTCAGTCCATTTGAGTCTACTGGCTCTATCCCCCCTCAGTCAGTCAATTATCTACCTGCCTCCTATACACACATTATTCATGTCAGCTCCCACTTATCTACTGTCTTTCTAGTCCCACCCTCAGTAGGACCAGTGTCTACTGGCTCTATCCCCCTCAGTCAGTCCCATTATCTACCTATACGTCTCTATCCCCCCTCACTGCAGCCCGAGTTGATTCTTCTCTCATATTCCCCTCCTAAAAGTCAGTCCATTATTCTTACTGGCCTCTATCCCCTCTCACTCAGGTCCATTATCTACTGCTCTATCCCCCTCAGTCAGTCCATTATCTACTGTTCTCTGTCCCCTCTCAGTCAGTCATTATACTACTGCTCTATTCCCCTCTCAGTCAGCCCATTAATTCTACTGTCTCTACCCCTCACTCAGCCATTTTTCTACATGGCTCTATCCCCCTCTCAGTCAGTCATTAATTCTACTGGCTCCTATTACTCCTCTCAGTCCAGTCCATTATCCTACGATTGTCTCTGTCTCCCCTCGTTCAGCTTGCCATTATCTGTTACTGGCTCTATCCCCTCTCCGTTCTCCATTTTCTACTTGGCTTCTATCCCCCCTCAGTCAGGCCCATGTTCTACTAGGCTCCTCACCTATCCTCCTCTCAGTCAGTCATATTATCTATTCTGGCTCCATATCCGCGCTCTCAATTCATTCCAATTATCTAACTGCTTCTGATCCCTCTCGGTCGAGCTCAGTCCATTATCCTTACTGCTCTCTGTCCCCCCTTCTCTTCTAGTCAGTCCCATGGTACATCTATCTGGCTCTATCCCGCCTCTCAGTAGTCCTTATTCTACTGGTTCTATCCCCCCTCAGCTCAGTCCATATCTGACTGGCTCTATTCCCTCTCAGGTCAGTCCATCTATCTACTGGCTCTATCCCCCTCTCAGTCAGTCCATTATCTACTGCGCTCTATCCCCTCTCAGTCAGATCCATTATACTACTGGGCTCTATCCCCCCTGCAGTCAGTCCATTATCTACTGGCTCATCTCCCTTCTCAGTCATGTCCCATTATACTATGGCTCATATACACCCCCTTACAGTCAGGTGCCATTATCTACTGGCTTCTCATCCCCGTTCTCAGTCAAGTCGATGTATTCTACTGGCTTTAATCCTCCTCTCAGTATGAGTCCATTATTACTGCTTTCTCCCGCGCCCCGCTCAGTCAGTCCATTATTTAACTGGCTCTATCTCCCCTCTACAGTCCAACTCCATTACCGTACTGGCTCTATCCCCCCTCAGTCAAGCATCCATATACAACTGGCTCGTATCCGCGTCGTCTGTCGTCCATCTAACTACGGCTCTATCCTCTCTCGCTCTCCTAGCCCATTTTTCCTACATGTCTCTATTCCCCCCTCACCAGGCCCATTATTCTACTGGCTCTTTCCCCGTCTCATGTCAGTCATTATCTACTTGGGCTCTAATCCCCTCTCAGTCAGTCGCATTAGTCTACTGGCTCTTCTTCCTCTCATAGTCAGTCCCTTAGTCTTACATTGTCGTTTGGTCCCCCTCAGATCAGTTCTCCATTTATCTACTGGCTTATCCCCCCTCGTCAGCCCTTATTTTACTCTTACTGGCTCTGGATCCCCGCTCTCAGTCGCCCATTATGCTTTATGGCTCCTATCCCCCCTTTCAGTCAGCCCCTCTATCTAATCTGGATCGGCGGTAACTCGCCCCCTCTCGCTCGCCCCTATATACCTAATCTTGCGCCTCTATCCCCCCTCAAGTCTAGTCCATGGTAGCTGAACTGTCTCATTATTCCCCCCCTCAGTGATGTTCCATTATCTAACTGGCTCTTATTCCTGCGCGCGCTCTTGCTCAGACCCAGTTACTCTAACTTAGATACTATCCCCTCTCCTAAGCCCTGTACTCTCACTAGTCTCTGTCCCCCTCAGTCCAGCCCATCTATCCTACCGAGTCTATGGCTCGTAGCCCCCCTCAAGATCAGATCGAGTTGCGATCTACTGTCTCATCCCCCCTCAGTGCGGGCGGATCCATATCTACATACTGACTCCTATCCCTCTCAGTCGCTTCCGTCCCAAATTAGATGAGCTATGCTCTATCCCCCTCTCAAGTTCAGATCCCATCTATTCTACTGTTCTTCTATCCCCCTCCCAGTCAGTTCCATTAATATATATACGGGCTCGTCTCCCCCTCTTTTCTTGTTACTCCTCTTATCTATATTGGCTCTAACCCCTGGCCTTCTCTACGATTACAGCCAATATCTACCTGTATTATTCCTCCCTCATCCGTCCGAGTTATCTACCTTGCTCTATCCCCCCCCCAGTCCGTTCCCTTATCTACATGGCCTCTATATCCCCCGCTCAGTCATACCATTATTCTAGCTGGCTCTATCCCTTCTCAGTCAGTCCATTATCTACCTGGCTCTTATCCCCCCTCAGTCAGCTCCATTCACTTCTACTAGCTGCTATCCCCCCCCTTCAGTCATGTCAGTATTATTCGGTACTGGCTTTATCCCCCCCCTCAGTCAGGTCCATTATCTTACTGGCTCTATCCCCCTCAGTCCAGCCCCATTAACCATACTGGCATCTTATCCCCCCTCAGTCATCCATTATCTTACTGGCTCTATCCCCCTCAGTTCAGCCCATTATCTACTGGCTCTTATTCCCCCTCAGTTCATCCCATTATCTAACTGGCTTCTATCCCCCTTCAGTCAGCCCATTATCTACTGGCTCTATATCCCCTCAGTAGCCCAGGTTATCTACTGGCTCTTTTCCCGCCTTCAGTCAGCCCATTAATTCACTGGCTTAGTATCCCTCATCACCCTTATCACTGGCTCTATCCCCCCTCAGTCAAACTCCTAACTTATCTCTGGCTCTATGGCCCCCTCTAGTCAGGACCCACTTACTACTGGGCCTCTATCCGGGCCCTCCGAGTCAGTCTATTACACTCTTACTGGCCTTCAATATATTCCTCCTCAGTTCACCTACTACTCGGCTCTATCCCCCCTCAGTCAGCCCCATTATCTACTGGCTCTATATCCCCTCAGTCAGCCCTTACTATCTAAACTCTCTATATCCCTCAGTCAGCCCATATATCTTACTGGCTCTATTCCCCCCCTCAGTCAGCCATATCTATCTGGCTCTATATCCCTCTCAGTCAGCCACTTATCTACTAGGCTTCTTCCCCCCTCAGCAGCCCATTATCTACTGGCTCTATCCCCCGTCATCAGCCCATTAAGTCCTACTGTGGCTCATAATCCCCCCTCAGTCAGTCCCCATTTTATCTCACTGGCTCTTATCCCCTCCTCAGATCAGCCCATTATCTACTGTCTCTATTCCCCCTCTCATCAGTCCATTTTCTCTGTCTCTCATCCCCCTCCTAGTCAGTCCATTATCTAACTGCTCTAATACCCCCCTCGTCAGTCCATTATCACGGCTCTTCATCCCCTCTTCAGTCAGTCCATTCATCTACTGGCTCCTATGCCCCCGATCAGTCAGTCAATTATCTGAGCTCTGCTCTATTACACCACCTCGTCATTCGTCTATGTACATCTACTGTTGTCCCCCCTCAGCTCCAAGACCTTATTATCTACTTGGCTCATCACTCCCCTCTCAGTTCAGCCCCCACCCATTATTCTGACAGTCTCTATCGCCCTCCTCTCCCAATCTCTCTTCTGGCTGGCTCATCCCCACGCTCAGTCCAGTCCATTATCTTACTCTGAGCTCTATCCCCCTCTCAGTCAGTCCATTATACTACTGGCGTCTATCCGCTCCCCTCGCTCAGGTCCATTATCTACTCTTCCCCTCTCAGTCAGTGCGCGTATTACTGGCTCTATCCCCTCTTCCAGTCATTCCCATTTATTTATCTACTGTCTCTTACTCCCTCACTAGCCCATGTTCTACTGGCTCTATCCCCTCTCGAGCTCATGCCATTATCCTTACTGGCTCTATTCCCCTTCTCAGTCAGTCCCATTCATCTACTGTCTCTGTCCCCTCAGTCAGCCATTACTCTTACTGGCTCTATCCCCCTCAGAATCCATTATCTACTGGTTCTATCCCCCCTTCAGTTCACGTCCGATTCTTACTGGCTCTATCCCCTCTCAGCTCCAGTCCATTATCTACTGGCCTCTATCCCCTCTCAGTCAGTCCATTATCCTACTGCGCTCTATCCCCTCTCAGTCAGTCCATGATTATGGCTCTTATCCCCCGTTCAGTCAGTCCATTTATCTACTGGCTCTACTCCCCTCTCAGGCTCAGTGTTATCTACTGCTCGTATCCCCCCTCAGTCAGTCCAATTGATTATCTACTGACCTCTATCCTCCCTTCAGTCACATCCATCTATCTATCGCCATCTATTCCCGTCTTCAGATAGATTCCATTAGCTACTGGCATCTATCCCCCCAATCAGTCAGCTCCATTTATCTACTGCAGCTCGCTCCCCGGTCTCAGTCGCCAATTACCTACTCGGCTCTATCACCCTCAGTCAGTTCCTATTATTCACACTGGACCTACTAATCACCCTCCTCAGTCAGTCCATTATAACTACTGGCTCCTATCCCCTCTCAGTAAGCCCATTCAGCTACTCTTGATATCTATCCCCCCTCACCTTCAGTGCCCATTTTCTACTGGCTCGTGAGTCCCCTCTCGTCAGTCAGTCATTATCTACATGGCTCTATCCCCCTCCTCAGTCAGTCCATTATCTACTGGCTCTAATCCCCCTCTCAGTCATCCATATAATCTACTGTCTTGTTCCCCCCTCAAGTCATGTGCCTCTCTCACTGCTCTATCCACCCTCAGGTCACCCATTATCTACTGGCTCCATATCCCCCTCAGTCAGCCCTTAATACTGGATCTAAACCCCCCCTCTCAAGTCAGCCATTACCTACTTGGTTCTCATCCCCTCACGTCAGGTCCATTAAAGCTCTCAGTACTGTCTCTATCTCCCCCCTCAGTGAGTCATTATCTACTGGCTCTATCCCCTCGCTCCGTACGGAGGCTCATTATCATTACTGGCTCATCCCCCCTCCAGTCAGACATTCATCCTAGGGGTCTACTGGGCCCCCCTCACGTACAGCCCATTATCTACTGTTCTATCCCCCCAGTTCAGTGCCATAATCTACTGGCTCGGTATCCCCCCTCAGTCAGGATACAGTTATCATACTGACTCTATCCTTCAGTGTCAGTCCCATGTTATCTACTTCTCCTATCCCGCCTCTCAGTCAGTCCATTTATCTTACTGGCTCTATCCCCCGCTCTAGTCAGGCTCCATTATCTACTGGCTCATCCCCCCTCAGTCATCCATTTACTAATTGCTCTATCCCCCTCTCCAGTCAGTTTCCAATATCTACTGTCTTATCCCCCCTCAGTCAGTCCATTATCGTACTGGTCTATCCCCCTCAGTCAGTTCCATTATCTACTGGCTCTATTCCCCTCTCAGTCTAGATCCATTTATCTACTGGCTTTAATTCCCCCCCTCAGTCAGCCATATATCTACTGTCTCTATCCCCCTTCTTCAGTCAGTCCATTATCTATGTACTATCCCCTCAGGTCATTTCCCCATTATTACGGCTCTATCCCCTCTCAAGTCAGTCCAATTATCTGACTGGCTTTATCCCCCCTCCCAGTCAGTCCATTAATCTACTGGCTCTATCCCCCCCTCAGTCATCCCATATCTACTGGCTCTATCCCTCTCAGTCAGTCCATTATCTACTGGCTCGTAATCCCCTCAGTCAGTCCGTATAGTTTACTGGCTTTATCCCCCCTCAGTCAGTCCATTTATCTACTGCTTTCCCCCCCTCGTCAAGTCCATTATTCACTGGCTCTATCCCCCTCAGTCACCCATTACCTCCTGGTTCTCGTATCCCCCCTCAGTCATCCCATTAGCGTACTTGGTCTATCCCCCCTTCAGTCAGGGCCACATTATCTTACACTGGCTCTATCCCCCTCAGTCATTCCCATTATACTTACTGGCTCTACCCCCTGCAGGTCAGCCCATTAAAATCTGACTGGCTGCTATATCCCCTTCAGTCAGGCCCATTATCTACTGGCTCTATTCCCCCGTCTCGTCAGCCCCATTATCTACTGGCTCTATATCCCCTCAGTCAGCCCAAATTACTTCTACTGGCTCTTTCCCGCCTCAGTCAGCACCGATTATACTTAACTGGCTCTTATCCCCCCTCAGTCAGCCATTAGTCATAATGGCCTTCTATCCCCTCCTCCAGGCAGTCCCATTAGTCTACTTGGCTCCTATTATCCCTCAGGTCAGGCCCCATTATTCTAACTGGGCTCTATCCCCCTCTCGGTCAGTGCCCCATTAGGCTACTGGCATCTATTATTCCGCTCAGTCAGCCATTTAATTCTTACTGGCTCTATCCCCCTCATGTCAAGGCCCCATATCTACTGGCCCGGTATCCCCCTGCAGTTCAGCCCCATTATCTACTGGCTCATCCCCCCTCAGTCAGACCCTTATCCTACTGCTCTATTCCCCCTCAAGTCAGCCCATATATCTACTGGCTCTTATCCCCTCAATCAGTCAGGGCCAATTATCTACTAGCTCTATCCCCCCTCAGATCAGCCCATTATTCTACTAGGCCACTTCCCCTCAGTCAGTCCATTTTCTCTACTGGCTCTAAATTCCCCCTCAGTCAGTCCAAATATCACTGTCTCTATACCCCCTCATGTCAAGCCCATTATCTTTTACTGTCTCCATCCCCTCAGTCAGACCCTTCTTAGCTACGGGCGTTCTTATCAATACATTCCCCCTAACGGCCGCAATTTCCCCCCTCCTGATACCAATATCCCCTTTGTCAATCTCCATCCGCTTGTTCCTGGTCCCACCCAAAAACCTTCTGAAGAATGTTGAGCTGACAGGAAAGTAACGAGACTTAAGAGATTATCTCTCCTATTCCCCTGAGGAGCTACAATAGGATAAAGCTTATTCGCTGAAGTACCTGAACTAAGAATTGGATGCTATCCAATCTCTCTCTCTCTCTCTCTCTCTCTCTCCTCTCTCCTCTCTCTCTCTCTCTCTCTCGCATCTCTTCTCTCTCTGCGCTCTCTCGCTCGCTCTCTCTCTTTCGATTTTGAATTCTAATGTAACATTTAAGGCTTTATTGGCATGGGGAAATAAAGCAAGTGAGTAAGTAATAAACAAAAGTGAAAAGTACAATAAAAATGAACAGTAAATCTTACATCACAAAAGTCCTAAAATCAATAAGTCAAAGTCGCATTTATAGCTCTTACAGGGTAAAGACAGACTTCTTGGCTGAAGACATATGAATAGCCGTATGCTACAATCTCTCTCTCTCTCTCTCTTTCTCTCTCTTCTCTCTTACCTCTAACTCTTACTCTCTCTTTACTCTCTACTCTCTCTTAATCCAACTTCAATTGGAAATGTAACGGGACTTTAATTGGCATTGGGAAACATACAGTTTGAAAGTTGGAAGTTTACATACAACCTTAGTCAAATACCATAAATCTCAGTTGTTTGATCATTCCTGATAGATGATCCTCAGTTCAGACAATTCACCACTTTATTTTAAGAATGTATAAATGTCAGAATCAGTAGTAGACGGAGCAATGATATTTTTCAGCTTTTAACTATATTTATTCTCACATTCCCAGGGTCGAGATCACTCAGTTTAAACATGCACCTCAATCGATATATTGGTAGCATGTGCTCTTAAATGTTTAACATGGAGTCAACAAAGACTTAGCGAGTAGCCTTCCACAAGCTTTCCCACCAATAAGGTAGAAGTGAATTATGTGCCATTCCACCTGGACCAGAGCTGTGTAACTGAGTCAGGTGTGTAAGGGCCTCCTTGCTCGGACGACATGCTCAGTTCTGCCCACAAATGTTCTATGGCTCTCGAGGTGCAAGAGCTGTGTGACGCGCACTCAATACCTTGACCTTTGTTGTTCCTTAACTTCCTTATGGATCCGTCGAGTGCAGTATTATTACTGTCTGGACTGAAAGCGTGCCAGAGTAAACTGACCTGCTCTCAGTGCAGATGCATATAGTGATATGCAAATCATTTATTAAGTAGATTTGGAAGAAAACACTCTGACGTTTCTAAACCGTTTGAATTTATGTCTGTGAGTTATAACAGAACTCATAATGGCAGGCACAACACCTGTTGGAAAAATCAACCAGGAAGTTGGGAAATCTGAGGTTTTTTTAGTTTTTTCAACTTTGCTTAATCCAAGATTACAAGTGGAGCATGGAGCGTTCAGTTGCACACTATCAGCTTAATGAGACAGTTCCACTCAGATCGTCAACAGTCTATTTATTTCAGAACACATTAGTTTTGAAAAGCTTCCTTACTGTCCGAAGGTGGGGCACGACCGTGATAAGGAAAAGAGGCGGAATTTGAAAAGTCAGAGGTACATCCAGAGAGCCACGATGCTAACATGCGCTGACAACGGCGTATCATGTGAGAGTCAGAGCTCTGTTCCATCGCATGTTCTGAAGACAAAGGTC
>NW_019945249.1:0-44412 GCF_002910315.2 Salvelinus sp. IW2-2015
CACCAACATTTAAAAAATGTTTTTATATATATATAGTGTTTTATGACAAATCGTTTTTTACAAATCCGTCAAGACACCAACTTAGACTTTACTGTGAAATGCTTTACTTACAAGCCCTTAACCAACAGTGCAGTTTAAGAAGAAGAAAATATTTACCAAGTAGACTAAAATAAAAAGTAACACAATGAGAATAACAATAACGAGGCAATATACAGGGGGCACTGGTACCGAGTCAGTGTGGAGGCTATATACAGGGGGCACCGGTACCGAGTCAGTGTGGAGGCTATATACAGGGGGCACCGGTACCGAGTCAGTGTGCGGGGGTACAGGCTAGTTGAGGTAATTTCTACATATGTACACTCAGGGWGCGCAGTTTAAGCTGAACTTTTCCMATTATRCTAGYTCATCTCAGCCAAGTTTCAGGCAAAGAGCRTACCACTAAGTCAGAAGGGCTTGGACAGAGGGCCAGAGGGGAGAAGAGGGGAGTTCTGGGTAGACTTTTAATGCTTTCAACAGCAAAAGCACGCCCAAGCMCTCACAATTGGTTTTCTGTGTTCTTCGATTATTTGCTTCCACAGCAAAGAACAAGAAAAGACAAACAAGGAAAGAGAACAAATGCAATTTTCCCACAAGGATGCTTAAAACCCTACTGACTTCTTTAGGAGGGGGCTGTGGGCAGGGTGCAGTGGGGGGGGGTTTATCAATACTGGAGATGTCTGCTGTTGTAGTGTACATCATTGGTCTTCTCTTGCCTAGTCCTTCAGATAGCGATTTAAGGATATCAAGAGTTTGTGTGGGTGGGTGATAGTGCGTGCATGCATGTGGGGGGGGGGCATCTACTAAGCTAACATATGGAATGGTTTTAAGATTTTCATACCATGGATATTTCATCTATTTGATTGGGATTCTTAAGACCCCTGTAGGTATCAATTCACTTTTTTCAAAGTATTATTTGATGAAACATTGAATTTGGCCTTACTGCTATTAGCCCATAGAAACCCATAGAAACCTAACCTATAAATCTAAAGGAAGTATGTTATGAAGTGTCAGAGAGATATGACCCATATTTAACCCCTTTGTTTTTAACACAGTCACATTTACCAGTACCTGGTTACCTTCAGACRRYTCTYGTGAAGTTTCTGGGTCGTAGATCAAAACAGCTAGACACCGCTAATCCAAATCTTGCCCTGGGCTTTTAATGTTACTGTTGTCTCTTTGGGAGATTGACTGTCGACRGCCATTTTGTTTCTGGCTGTGGCGTAGCTAGCCAGGCCTCCTCTTGTAGACCTCCCAGGTATCTGCAGAGAACATGGAGAGACCGTTTATTTTTCGGGAATATGAGGAAGACCATTGCACTAGAAGAGGCTAATCCTTAACAAGGGGAAAGAAAACACAGAAAGTGTACATGCTTCGATTATTCTTATTCCAAACATTAGCCACCAGAGAGACCAAACAGTTTAGCCTGTAGCCTTCGTCAAGACTATCACTCCACCCTACCCTATCCTACACCTAGCCCTTAGCTAGTTGGCGCTAGAGGTTAATTCAGTGGTGCAATATCTTCAGCCTCCATCTACCGGAGCCAATTAGCAATTAGCCTGATCCCACGCTACCAGCTAGTGCAGCGCAGAGTGCACCAGAGGGATGGCCCCACTCACTGCTTTCTGTCTTGATGTGTTTCCATCAGGATACAGTAAATGTCAGAGGTGGAAGAACTGAAGGATCATTAACGACGGCTGGCTTTGCGGGGAGAAGATAACAGACGTGGTAAGTACAGAAAGTTATTGGAGATGATTAATGCGTTCTCACTTTATGGTGTCTTGTGGGTAACAGGGATGCTGAGGCTGTGATTGGTTGGATGAATTCAAAACCTAGAAGTAATTAATTCAAATGTGATTCTGAAGTAACTCAACAGAATAGTATAGGATCCCATTTGTTAGCTTGTCAGGAAAGTGGGCCTGAAAGTAACAAGTTGACAAGACTGAMAWWWTTTKGATTTTTTTTCTTCTCATTAGGTCACTGTTCATACAGTCCCAAAATGTTTTGCATGTCAGCAATCAAGTTAAAGATATTGGACTTTCAAGAAGCAAAGTGTAATCAGCCACATCATCATGATAATGCAACATTATAATTGAGCTTATAATAATCAGAGGCAAGGCAATTGATATCTCATTATTATTATYATGTTGTCAAGAGGCATTTCCTTGTATGTTGCCAGGAATGCTCTTGCCTTATTAACAAGTTACATGGCTTTGAAGCAAGTTTTACTTCAAAGATATTGCGTTTGAACTCAGAGGACTCTATCCACTGCATGTCTGTCCATGAAGTCTGAGACTTCTGTAGCATTTTTCAGACCAATTTTTTTGAGGATTCTTCAGCCCCAACGACATCAATCGGCATTTCTTTTTTATTTTTCTCTTCAACTGGCAACATCCAAGTTAGGTGTGTGTGTGGGAAGGCTTGAAGGATTTCAAAGCCGTCATATCTGTCTTCGCCACCCCCAAAATCCTGAGGTAAAAAAAGAATGAAAAAAGTCCACTTTCGAAGCATACTCTAACAGGCTTCTTTCTCGAGCCAGCCAGAGCCAGGGAAAAGCCAACAGACCAGGTTGTCAATACCAGGGAACTGAAAGAGAATGTGCTATATCTCTGACATGACAACGCATGATGAGAAATCAATAKTYTCCCTCTCTATGTCCTCTGAAAAGAGGGAGTTAAAAGAGTGGGAGAAAATGGAGAGAAAAGAGGGAGTGAAAGGGAAGGGATTGAGGGTCATGGTCTTGAACCCCTGTCTGTGTGAAGCCGGGACACCAGGGGGTCTTGAAAGGTATTGACTGTTGGTCCCCCTAGACCTAGACACAAGCATATATAGTGGAATTATTCTATATGTACTCTGGGCAGAACCAGCCATCTGAATGAATAGATTAATGAAGAAATGTTCAAACAAAAGAGTAAACAAATTAACAAAAATATTTTTTAAATTGTTAATTTATACTTTTTTTTAACTAGGCAAGCCAGTTAAGAACAAATTCTTATTTACAATGACGGCCTATCCCAGCCGAACCCAGACAACGCTGGGCCAATTGTGCGCCGCCCTACGGGATTCCTAATCACGGCCGGTTATGATACAGCCTAGAATTGAACCAGGGTCTGTAGTGACACCTCTAGCACTGAAAAGCAGTGTCTTAGACCGCTGCGCCAGTGTCGAGACCACTTCCAAATCTGTCCTGAAATAACATACCATTACTAATAATTCCTTAATGGCACTCAAGCCTTACATACTGTAGTGTTATGAATAAATCTCAAATAGGTCATCATGGGATTTATTGAAGTGCCTTTTTGAATGATGGGGGTGGTATGTTTGAGATKACTTTGGCCTATTCTAACAGTATGTTTTAGATGAAACATTTATAGACACATTGCCCCATTAAAATTGATGCAGGCCACATTACAAATAAAATAGTACCCACCCCAGCTTATATTCTCTCTATCTAGTTCATTTGCAATACAAAAGCAGTCATCTTTCAAAATCGACTTTAATATAGCTATCATGCTTTACTCGATCTGTCAGGAACATGAAACATTACCAGCACAGAGTTTGGAAATGGAGGGAGATTCTATTAACATGTAGTTTGACTAGCTAAAGTTTTCTGTTCAAACAGAAATACATTGCCGTTATTGAGAGAAAAGCACCAACATTTCTGATCTTTTAAGAATTCAATATACACTGATCTTAATGTCCCTGTATGGGGAATGAAATGMTGTGTATGCAACGACGTTTGCACAACCTTCAATTAAAATGGAACCCTTTCAGAAAACGGTAATGACGCATATTTTTTAAGATAGGAAAAGGACAGATGACAAATAACATTTGAAAAAAGTATATTTTCCACTAAAGTGGTAAATACTTMTTTTTAATTGAGTTTTTAATTTCCCGGGCCAAGGCTCAGCTCTAGTCTTACTGCAGTCTTTCATTCTAATCCATTGCATTTTATCCCTGGCTGAGCTGTCTAACGTTCCAGCCATAGTCTCAGAGATTCCAGTGAGATTCCAGTGTGAATCAGGCTATCGGCTCCTTCCCTCGCCTCTCTCTGTTAATAATGTGAAGGAGTGCATTAGGGATTCTAACGGCCCTCGAGTGCTATACTATCGGAATGGGTAAATGTGGAGATTCACTCGCCTGCCTTTGGGGCCGAATAGCTAAAAAGGGCATGTTTATCCTCCCTCTCTCTTTCTCCTCTCCTCTTGTGTGTAGCTCTCTCTCTCTCTCTCTCTCTCTTGTGTGTGAGGCTCTCTCTCTCTCTCTCTCTTTGTTGTGAGGCCTCTCTCTCCTCTCCTCTCTTCTGTGTGTGGAGGCTCTCTCTCCTCTTCTTGTGTGTGAGGCTCTCTCTCCTCTCCTCTCTTGTGTGTGAGGCTCTCTCTCTCTCTCTCCTCTCTCTTGTGTGTGAGGCTCTCTCTCTCTCTCTCCTCCTCTCTCTTGTGTGTGAGGCTCTCTCTCTCTCCTCTCTTATGTGTGAGGCTCCTCTCTCCTCTCCTCTGTTGTTGTGTGAGGCTCTCTCTCCTCTCCTCTCTTTTGTGTGAGGCTCTCTCTCCTCTCCTCTGTTTGTGTGTGAGGCTCTCTCTCCCTCCTCCTCTGTTGTGTGTGAGGCTCTCTCTCCTCTCCTCTCTTTTGTGTGAGGCTCTCTCTCCTCTCCTCTCTTTTGTGTGAGGCTCTCTCTCCTCTCCTCTCTTTTGTGTGAGGCTCCTCTCTCCTCTCCTCTGTTGTGTGTGAGGCTCTCTCTCCTCTCCTCTGTTGTGTGTGAGGCTCTCTCTCCTCTCCTCTCTTTTGTGTGAGGCTCTCTCTCCTCTCCTCTCTTTTGTGTGAGGCTCTCTCTCTCCTCTCCTCTGTTGTGTGTGAGGCTCTCTCTCCTCTCCTCTGTTGTGTGTGAGGCTCTCTCTCCTCCCTCTCTTTTGTGTGAGGCTCTCTCTCCTCCCTCTGTTGTGTGTGAGGCTCTCTCTCCTCTCCTCTGTTGTGTGTGAGGCTCTCTCTCCTCTTCTCTGTTGTGTGTGAGGCTCTCTCTCCTCTCCTCTGTTGTGTGTGAGGCTCTCTCTCCTCTCCTCTGTTGTGTGTGAGGCTCTCTCTCCTCTCCTCTGTTGTGTGTGAGGCTCCTCTCTCCTCTCCTCTTTTGTGTGAGGCTCTCTCTCCTCTCCTCTGTTATGTGTGAGGCTCTCTCTCCTCTCCTCTCTGTGTGTGAGGGCTCTCTCTCCTCTCCTCTGTTTGTGTGAGGCTCTCTCTCCTCTCCTCTGTTGTGTGTGAGGCTCTCTCTCTCTCTCCTCTCTTGTGTGTGAGGCTCTTTCTCCTCTCTCTCTTTTGTGTGAGGCTCTCTCTCTCTCTCCTCTCTTGTGTGTGAGGCTCTTTCTCCTCTCCTCTCTTTTGTGTGAGGCTCTCTCTCTCTGTCCTCTGCTCCCTATTGATTTTCACCAGCCACCTCTTAACATAGACAACGATGTCGCCTTAAAAGAAACGTTGTAGAATGTTAATGTATCAACACCAGCGGCCCAACGTCTGTTTTACTTCTACGGACGTGGCAAGTGTTTGTATGTGTGTTGGGGGTGGGAGGTTGTGTGTGTGAGTGTATTTGTTTGTGTGTGTCTGCCACAATAACCACCCACAACTCATTAATCCAGAAAAAGAAAAAATTCATCTCAGGTAAGGTTTTAGAAGAGCGGAAGGTGAAAGAGAGAGGAAAGAAGAGGGGGATGGATACAACAGAGGAGAGGATGCCTGCCGGTGCGGAGTGAATTCATCTGTTGTCCTGTTGCTCCTCTCCTCCTCTTCTCCTCCTCTTCTCCTCCTCTCCTCTTTAGAGCTATGGCCAATTCATCTTCATTTCCCCCTCTCTGCCACCCCAACACCAGCTAGACAGAGCGCCACGACAAGGCTTTGTGAAATCTCACCTTCCCTACTGTCTTTCTCTAGCAATGATTAAGCTATCTACCTTCCTGAGATGCAACATAGATATTGGTTGGAATGAGTCACTCGACAATGTTTTTATTGCGTTTCTTTTCTTTATTTCACCGCATGATTTAACCTTATATTGACACGTGTCTTAAGACTTAAATCCCATTGGCTGCATTCACACAGGCAGCCCGATTCACTTATTGGTCTTTTGACCAATCAGATCCGCTCCGAAAAAGATCTGATGTGAAAAGATCTGAAGTGATTGGTCAAAAGACCAATTAGTGGAAAAAAGTACATTGTACATYATTGTATGTGGGTGGTGTTGCCTGCATTTATATTGACTGTATAATATGTGGCAGGCCAAGGCTGCACCTTTACTGTGCTTTGGTTCAGAACATTCCTTCCTCATGTACAGGGGAATTTCCATGGTAACGGAATTACAGGGAGAGTACGATTTTTCACTGTAAAATGTATACATAACCCCGCCATTGATTTCAATGATTCACCACCATACAATTCTATGCACAAGGACAGATAGTTTGTAACAGATTTAAACTGAGCGGAGAGTTTACCGTCATTCTGTTACCAAACATTGCATCTGCACAGTTCTTCCAGAGAATGTGTTCTTGTGAAAATGTCTGTGTAAATTATTCAAATTAGTCCTTGTGCAGAGTTGTATTGCTTGTTAAACTTAGAAATCGATGTTTTTTGTTTGGCATATATTTTGAAGTGAAAACTCTGAGAGATTCTGTTATTGTGGAATTTCCCACAGGCCTTCTCCCCGATCATATGAATGAACATTGATTTTAGATATTTCCAAGACCTTGGTGACCAAATAACTAGATCTAACCTTCACAGTATAGAGACGATGGAGGATGGAGGAAGGGAGGGGGTGAAGAGATAGGAGAGAAGAAATGGAGAAAGGAAGAGAGAGAGAGACTACCTATTTGCACATCATTACAACACTGTATATAGACATAATATGACATTTGAAATGTCTTAATTCTTTTGGAACCTCTGTGAGTGTAATGTTTACTGTTCATTTTTATTGTTATTTCACTTTTGTTTATTATCTACTTCACTTGCTTTGGCAATGTTAACATACGTTTCCCATGCCCCCCCCCCCCCCCCCCCACACACACACACACTTTTACACTCATCGTTAGCTGCTGCTACTCTGCTACTGTTCTTTATTTTACTCTTATTATTATATCTATCCTGATGCCTAGTCACTTTATCCTGCCTTCTTATACATATCTACCTCAAGTACCTGGTACCTCTGCAAATTGATCTGGTACTGGTACTCCTGTATATAGCTCCACAGTGATCTGGTACGGTACTCCTGTATATAGCTCCAGTGATCTGGTACTGGTATCCCTGTATATAGCTCCACAGTGATCTGGTACTGGTACTCCTGTATATAGTCCACAGTGATCTGGTACTGGTACTCCCTGTATATAGCTCCACAGTGATCTGGTACTGTACTCCTGTATATAGCTCCACATGATCTGTACTGTACTCCTCTATATAAGCTCCACATTGATCTGGTACTGGTACTCCCTGTATATAGCTCCACAGTGATCTGGTACTGGTACTCCTGTATATAGCTCCACAGTGATCTGGTACTGGTACTCCCTGTATATAGCTCCACAGTGATCTGGTACTGGTACTCCCGTATATAGCTCCACAGTGATCTGGTACTGTACTCCTGTTATAGTCCACAGTGATCTGGTACTGGTACTCCCTTATATAGCTCCACATTGATCTGGTACTGGTACTCCCTGTATATAGCTCCACAGTGATCTGGTACTGGTACTTCTCTATATAGCTCCACAGTGATCTGGTACTGGACTCTCCTGTATATAGCTCCACATTGATCTGGTACTGGTACTCCCTGTATATAGCTCCACAGTGATCTGGTACTTCTGTATATAGCTCCACATGATCTGTACTGGTACTCCCTGTATATAGCTCCACATTGATCTGGTACTGGTACTCCCTGTATATATGCTCCACAGTGATCTGGTACTGGTACTCCTGTATATAGCTCCACATTGATCTGTACTGGTACTTCTTATATAGCTCACAGTGATCTGGTACTGTACTCCTGTATATAGCTCCACAGTGATCTGGTACTGGTACTCCCTGTATATAGCTCCACATGGATCTGGTACTGGTACTCCCTGTATATAGCTCCACAGTGATCTGGTACTGGTACTCCCTGTATATAGTCCACAGTGATCTGGTACTGGTACTCCCTGTATATAGCTCCACAGTGATCTGGTACTGGTACTCCCTGTATATAGCTCCACATGATCTGTACTGGTACTCCTCTATATAGTCCACATGATCTGGTACTGTACTCCCTGTATATAGCTCCACAGTGATCTGGTACTGGTACTCCCTGTATATAGCTCCACAGTGATCTGGTACTGGTACTCCCTGTATATAGCTCCACAAGTGATCTGGTACTGGTACTCCTGTATATAGCTCCACAGTGATCTGTACTGGTACTCCCTGTATATAGCTCCACAGTGATCTGGTACTGGTACTCCCTCTATATAGCTCCACATTGATCTGGTACGGTATCCCTGTATATAGCTCCACAGTGATCTGGTACTGGTACTCCTCTATATAGCTCCACAGTGATCTGTACTGTACTCCCTGTATATAGCTCACATTGATCTGTACTGGTACTCCCTGTATATAGCTCCAACGTGATCTGGTACTTCCTGTATATAGCTCCACATTGATCTGATACTGGTACTCCCTGTATATAGCTCCACATTGATCTGGTAACTGGTACTTCCTGTATATAGCTCCACAGTGATCTGGTACTGGTACTCCCTGTATATAGCTCCACAGTGATCTGGTACTGGTACTCCCTCTATATAGCTCCACAGTGATCTGGTACTGGTACTCCCTGTATATAGCTCCACAGTGATCTGGTACTGGTACTCCCTGTATATAGCTCCACAGTGATCTGGTACTGGTACTCCCTGTATAAGCCCACAGTGATCTGGTACTGGTACTCCCTGTATATAGCTCCACAGTTGATCTGGTACTGGTACTCCCTGTATATAGCTCCACAGTGATCTGGTACTGGTACTCCCTGTATATAGCTCCACAGTGATCTGGTACTGGTACTCCCTGTTATATAGCTCCATTCTTTGTATATTTATTTTATTCTTCTTGTTAGCATTTCACTGTAAAGTTTACACCAGTTCTATTCGGCGCATGTGACACACACACACACACACACACACACACACACACACACACACACACACACACACACACACACACCACACACACACACACACACAACACACACACACACAACACACACACACACACACACACACACACACACACACACGGATGAATACAATCTCAAACTCTTAAATGAACACATTCGATTCCCAATTCATATGAAGACACACTCAGAGACTCACACACACACACACAACTTGGCCAATCAATGAGGTTTTGTCGAACGAGCACAGTCATCTTTATCCTTCTCTCTATCCCTCTCTCCTGTACACCTGTAGTACTGTTGGAGGAGTTGTCATGCTGCACCATTCAGACCTTCCCCAGCACAGCAATCCTCAGAACCGTTCCACGACATCCTCAGACGTTCCCAGCTGCAATCTAGCCTTCCAGCACTGCACTCCTCAGAACCGTTCCTAGCATGCACATCTCAGAACCGTTCCCAAAGCACTGCCTATCCTCAGAACCGTTCCCAGCACGCACCATCCTCAGAACGTTCCCAGCCTGCACCATCCTCAAACTCCAATCCATCAGATTCCCAGCACTGCACCATCCTCAGACCGTTCCCCAGCACTGCACCATCCTCAGAACGTTCCCAGCACTGCACCATCCTCAGAACCGTTCCCAGCACTGCACATCCTCAGAACGCGTTCCCAGCACTGCACCATCCTCAGAACCGTTCCCCAGCACTGCACCATCCTCAGAACCGTTCCCCAGCATGCACCATCCTCAGAACCGTTCCCAGCACTGCACCATCCTCACGAACACGTCCCCGTCCGAACTCGCCCCCCAGCCCACTCAGCACCAGCACCATCCTCAGAACCGTTCCCCAGCACTGCACCATCCTCAGAACCGTTCCCCAGCACTGCACCATCCTCAGAACCGCCAGCACTGCACCATCCTCAGAACCGTTCCCCAGCACTGCACCATCCTCAGAACCGTTCCCAGCACGCACCATCCCTCCACCACCTCCCCCCCCCCTCCCCCCCCCCCCCCCCCCCCCCGCCGCCCTCAGAACCGTTCCCCAGCACACGCACCATCCTCAGAACCGTTCCCCAGCACTGCATCCATCCTCAGAACCGTTCCCCAGCACTGCACTATCCTCAGAACCGTTCCAGCACTGCACCATCCTCAGAACCGTTCCTCAGCACTGCACCATCCTCAGAACCGTTCCCCAGCCTGCACCATCCTCAGACCGTTCCCCAGCACTGCACCATCCTCAGAACCGTTCCCAGACTGCACATCCTCAGAACCGTTCCCCAGCACTGCACCATCCTCAGAACCGTTCCTCCAGCACTGCACCATCCTCAGAACCGTTCCCAGCACACTGCACCATCCTCAGACCCGTTTCCCACTGCACCATCCTCAAGAACCGTTCCCAGCACTGCACCATCCTCAGAACCGTTCCCCAGCACTGCCACCATCCTCAGAACCAATCCCCAGCACTGCACCATCCTCAGAACCGTTCCTCAGCACTGCACCATCCTCAGAACCGTTCCCAGCGCTGCACCATCCTCAGAACCGTTTCCCCAGCGCTGCACTATCCTCAGAACCGTTTCCCCAGACTGCACATCTAGAACCATCCAGCACTGCACCATCCTCAGAACCGTTCCTCAGCACTGCACCATCCTCAGAACCGTTCCCCAGCACTGCACCATCCTCAGACCGTTCCCAGCACTGCACATCCTCAGAACCGTTCCCAGCACTGCACCATCCTCAGAACCGTTCCCCAGCCACCATCCTCAGAACCGTTCCCACACGCACACCTCGACCATCCACTCACCATCCTCAGACCGTTCCTCAGCATGCACCATCCTCAGAACCGTTCCGCGCGCTGCACCATCCTCAGAACAATCCCCAGCACAGCACCATCCTCAGAACCGTTCCTCAGCACTGCACCATCCTCAGAACCTTCCAGCACTGCACCATCCTCAGAACCGTTCCCAGCACTGCACATCCTCAGAACCGTTCCCCAGCACCATCCTCAGAACCGTTCCCAGCATGCACCTCCTCAGAACCGTTCCAGCACTGCACCATCCTCAAAACCGTTCCCCAGCACTGCACCATCCTCAGACCGTTCCTCAGCACTGCACCATCTCCTCTCATAATAAACCCACGGGATATCCAACACAGCTATTCCCCTGGTCTTTCTCTCTCAATTCAATTTCTATTTCAATTTAAGGGCTTTATTGGCATGTGAAACATATGTTTACATTGCCAAAGCAAGTGAAATAGATAAATAACAAAAGTGAAATAAACAATAAAAATTAACAGTGGACATTACACTTCCAAACGTTTCAAAAGAATAAAGGCATTTCAAATATCATATTATGTATATATATTCAGTGTTGTAATGATGTGCAAATAGTTAAAGTACGAAAGGGAAAAGAAAACATAAATATTGGTTGTATTTACAATGGTGTTTGTTCTTCACTGGTTGCCCTTTTCTTGTGGCAACAGGTCACAAATCTTGCTGCTGTGATTGCACACTGTGGTGTTTACCAGTAGATATGGGAGTTTATCAAAATTGGATTTGTTTTCGAATTCTTTGTGTAATCTGAGGGAAATATGTGTCTCTATATTGTCATACATTTGGCAGGAGGTTAGGAAGTGCATATCAGTTTTTTGACCTCATTTTGTGGGCAGTGTGCACATAGCCTGTCTTCTCTTGAGAGCCAGTTCTGCTTTCGGTGGCCTTTCTCAATAGCAAGGCTATGATCACTGAGTCTGTACATAGTCAAAGCTTTCCTTAAGTTTGGGTCAGTCACAGTGGTCAGGTATTCTGCCACTGTATACTCTCTGTTTAGGGCCAAATAGCATTCTAGTTTGCTCTGTTTTTTTTGTTAATTCTTTCCAATGTGTCAAGTAATTATCTTTTTTTTTTCTATGATTTGGTTGGGTCTAATTGTGTTGCTGTCCTGGGGCTCTGTGAGGTGTGTTTGTGTTTGTGAACAGAGCCCCAGGACCAGCTTGCTTAGGGGTCTTCTCCAGGTTCATTTCTCTGTAGGTGATGGCTTTGTTATGGAAGGTTTGGAAATCGCTTCCTTTTAGGTGGTTGTAGAATTGAACATCTCTTTTTCTGGATTTTGATAATTAGCGGGTATCGGCCTAATTCTGCTCTGCATGCATTGTTCTACATTGTACACGGAGGATATTTTTGCAGAATTCCTCAGTCTCAATTTGGTGTTTGTCCCATTTTGTGAATTCTTGGTTGGTGAGCGGACCCCAGACCTCACAACCATAAAGGGCAATGGGTTCTATAACTGATTCAAGTATCTTTAGTCAGATCTAATTGGTTTGTCGAATTCTATGTTCTTTTTGATGGCATAGAATGCCCTTCTTGCCTTGTCTCAGATCGTTCACAGCTTTGTGGAAGTTACCTGATGATAAGGCAAATCTCTCTCTCTCAATTCAATTAAATTCAAAGGGCTTTCTTGGCATGGGAAACATATGTTTACATTGCCCAAGCAAGTGAAATAGATAGTAAACAAAAGTGAAATAAACAATGTAACAAAAATATCTGTCTCTGTCGCTTTCAAGACTCACTCTGTGCTACAGTTGCACGCATCTTATTCTCCCCTCCCCTCTCTCTCTTTCCTTCTCCTCTCTCTCTCTCTCTCTCTTCTCTCTCTATGTCCCATAAGGAGCTCAGCAGTCATAGTCTTGTTAATTGCCTTTCTTAGAGAGAGAGAAGAACAGAGAGGGAGCGAGAGAGAAAGGGGAGGGAGAGCGAGAGAGGGAAAGAGAGAGAGTCCCCTGCTGCATTGCCTGGATCTAGCTGTGGCAGTGCGTTAGAGAGAGAGAGAGAGAGAGAGAGAGAGAGAGAGAGAACGTCAGCGTCCCATCCTGCCTGCCTCCACCAGTCTAGTTTAGGTGCTCCATCTGACAGCACAAGATTGATGGATTGAGCTGTTTATCGCACCTAACATCAATTCTGTCCTGCCTTCTCTTTCATTCCCTGCCTCAGTCCCTCATCCCCTCCCACCCTTCCCTCCCCACTCTTCCCTCCCTCCCCACTCTTGGACCCCCACTTCTCTCTCTCCTCCGTTTTTAAAGGCGTATTTTATGCTGCCAGAGAGAGCGGCGCGACAGTGAGAGAGTGAGAGACGATCCTATCTGCCTCAAAGCCWTTCGCAAGGATTCGCGAGGAAGCGCTAGCCGGGACTAAGCTGGACTGGACCGTGGCATTCCTTGGAGGAGGGGGGGGGAGAGCCGTGGATATGGAGGACGGTGGGACACGGCACCTCGGCCGTGAGTGCAGGGTGGACATGATGGAAGAGGAGGGGGAGCCGCTGACCGGAGGAGATGGACTGACCGGAGCTGGTGAGCTCTACATTTACTGTAGATCATAGGCAACTCCAGGCTTCGGTGGCCAAAGTGCCGTCACCCTTTTCCCCCCCATCCCCACAGATGATTAAACTAATTGCGTTCTATACTGAAGATCATGATTAGTTGATTATTGGAGTCAGGTGTGTTAGCTGGGGCAACAGTGTGACACCAATCAGGCCCCTGAGGACTGGAGTTGGCCTTCCCTGCTGTAGACACAGCTTTTGTCTCTCTTCAGTTCACTCACTCGTTCTTAGAATACTGCTCGTTCATCCTCTCCTCGTTCTCGCTGTCTATCTCGTTCTCTTTCTTTCTCCCTCTCCTATTTGCTTTCTCATTCATTCTCTCTCTGTTTTCCCTTTACCTGTGTCCTCAATTCTCCTCATCTAACCTCCACTCCTCATGCTCCACTTCTCTGCATTCTACCCCTCTGGACACACACGTCATTTCTAGTTTTGGTTTACATTTGGTTCAGTTGTCAACTAACGTGAAATAAATAGAAAATGTCACCATGTCATTGAATTTAGGTTCCAAGTTGTGTGAAAAAAAGACAAAATGTCCTTACGTTGATGACMTTTTCCAAGTCCAATCAGTTTTCCACGTGGATTCAACGTCATCKCATTTAATGTTTTTGTTGAAATAACATTGAAAACAACGTTGTTTCCCGGGCCCAACCATACGTAGAATGTATGCAGGCCGCACTGTAGTCACTTTGGATAAAAGTCTGCTAAATAGCATATATTAATATTTTTATTATTGGATATTATATAGTGATTCAATCATTTTTTGCCCAGTGGTTATATTTGTTAGTCTGAAGCTTATTGACATACATGATTTTGTGTGTGTGTGTGTGTGTGCATGCGTGTCTATGCCTACGCTCTTGTTCCCTGGGGTAGAAAAATATCAAAATGCACAATGTACCTTCAAAGGTACACATAATGATCTCACATGGTACTGTTCGGTTCCTTTTAGGGTACCGCCTGGCATGCTCTATTGCAGGGGGATTTTCAGAATTGTTTGTTTCAATATGTGTGTTTTTTCATGCAGATTGATTGATTGATCGTATGCTACACAAAGATTTTTTATTTATTCTTTATTTAACCAGGTAGGCCAGTTGAGAACAAGTTCTCATTTACAACTGCGACCTGGCCAAGATAAAGCAAAGCAGTGCGACACAAACAACAACACAGAGTTACACATGAAATATACAAGTGTACAGTCAATAACACAATAGAAAAAAAAGAAAGTCTATAAACAGTGAAAAATAATATAAAGATAAATATCATACATTTTTCTAAACTGATCCAATTTGTTAGCAGTTGGACTTCTTGCAAGCGTTACTGAGATTGTTCCCGTTTAGATTGTTAATCAATTTGTCTACCTTGGCAGTCATTCTAAATGCAGGTTGCAGTTGATTAAAAGTTCACATTTTTTTTATATCCTAACTCTGGCTGGATTCCAATAGGAATTAAAAAGCATTTTGCAAGCCAGCATAATGTGACTTGCCTGATGTGGCCTGCAATCCAGCAGTTTCAGATCACTGTGTTGGGGTAAAAATGGACTTTCAAAGTATGGCCTTATATGATATATGTATTGTCATTAGAGTTTAATTTCAATTATAAAATGTTCACTTAGGCACTCACTTGGTGAAAGCTAGAAGACTGAAAGCCTTGAATGCAACAACCATGTCTCTGTCACTAGCAAACACAGTCATGGGTGGTACTGATAACTCAAAAATTAATCTGAAAGGCACCCTTTGAAATATGCAAATACAGTTTTACACCCTACAGTGTTAAAACAACACCCCAGAACCTTTTTAGAGGTACATTTTTGCCACTTAAAAAGAACCAACTTGTCCCTTAAGATACACTATTGGCTCTTTTAAGGTACAAACTGCAAGGGTACAATTATGTACCTAGAACTAAAGGTACAAAGAATGTACCTTAAAGGGTACCACAACAGTGACAAGCGTTTGTACCTCTTTAAGAACAAATTATATTTTTGTGTGTGTGTGTGTGTGTGTGTGTGTGTGTGTGTGTGTGTGTGTGTGTGTGTGTGTGTGTGTGTGTGTGTGTGGTGTGTGTGTGTGTGTGTGTGTGTGTGAAGGATCTTAAAAACCACCGTGTGGGCCAAACTGTTGTCACTAATAAGCTTTGGCAGAGGCAAAATACATCTCCCGTGGTCATCACTCCAGGTGCATGATAATGAGATAAGCGTTGATTTCAGTGGTGGCACTGAGCCTCCATTCTGTCTCCTCCTGGGGCTGATGCCATGGCTCTTCAGAAGGACAAATACTGCAGTTTCACCATAGGGCTCAGTATTGTTTAGCATCGTAGCACGCTAAACTCGGATGTCTTCTCTGAAGGGTAACAGCTAGTGATTGAAGCCTTTATGAAAATGAACGAAGAATGAGGAACAAGGAGCACACACACACAAACCCTCTCTCTCTATTTCGTTCCTCTCCTCATCACAGCTTATGGGATCAGGGGATGTTTTGAAATATATGTCAAAATAAGATAATTTCCTGTCAAGTAAAGCTCTTTTTCCCCTTCTTCCTCCCTCCATCCCTCCCTCCAGCCCAACTTTAAGTGGGTGTGTAATCAGTAATAATGAACACCTCTGCTCTGAAACATGTGCGTTCCAAATGGCACCCTATTCCCTTTATAGAGCACTGCTTTTGACCAGGGCCCATACGTATCCTGTCCCATGTAGGGAGTTAGGGTGCCGTTTGGGACGCAGCCGTTGAACACCTCCGTTTTTGTTTTCTCAAAGTGCGGAGGGGGAAACGGAAGAAGGGAATTGAACAAAGAAGGTAATTATAGAGCTACAGAGCCACAGACAGGTTGACAACCTCCCATTACCAATCACAAGGTGAATTTGTTTCTCTTGTCGCTGGGTTGACGTAGAAGATAAGAGGCAGTGGGAACAGCATTGGGTGAAATGAGACAGCCTTGGCGCGTTCAGGTCACCTAGACTAAAGAGTTTGGTATTCATTGTGCCCATACGCTCCACATCAAAATTCTAAAAGAGGTCAAAGGTCAGAATCCATTATATTTTTGACCCTGACTGACACAGTTTTGAACAGTCACCTGTATGAATCATATCAGCTTTGACTCATGGGCCTACGTTATCGTAGTGTTTCTGGCGCTACAAGCAGCATAATGGTGTTACAAGCAGGATATAGCTTATAGTTAGATAACCTCATTATCAATCCATTATCCAAGCTGTGGATACACAAATCCACCTTTAGTATCTAGGATTTGAACCTTTACTGGTCTGGATGTTACCACCTAATCCTCTGACGTCTATCCATCCCTCCTGGTTCACCAGTCTAAAACCACCTCATTAACATGCCGCTTCACGCCGCTTCATTAAACGTAGGTGACAAATCCTTCCACCACCATTAACTGTCTGTCCTCTCTCTAGTAGATCCCAGGGCCTTAATGTGACAGTAACTCACTCTCCCCATTGTACCACCACTTACGGTTATTGGGCCTTTTGTTAAAACATCAATCGAGTCAGGTGTGTGTCAGCAGCAGGCCGCGCTAGCTGCTGTCGTTCTGGTGATTGAATCATCAGCGTAGTCCAGGTGTTCTTCTGTAACGGCAATTTCTCCCGAAAAAGGAGAGACGGCGAGAGATTTTTTTTCTCTCCCAAGTTTCAAATCCCACTGAGCCCTCGGCAGGCAGTGAATTATGGGTAATGCGTTCAATGCATTCCCCTACTCCTAGGTAAATTATATTAAAAGAAAAAAACATGACTGTGTCTTGGGCCCGGCCTCTTAAATGTAATATCTATTCATGAAAGGGATAAGCGAGGTGATTAAGATCGTCGTAACAACGGCTGCTAACCCTCCTTCACAGCCACGCCAGGGCTTTTCCAGGCTTCTCCCTCTCAGGGAAACTGCTTCATTTTCTCACCGCGTGGCTTCCGCTCGCTCTACGCTCTGAGGGGGAGGTAGGTGCGTGCAAGGTGGGAGGTATGGTGGGAGGGAAGGAGGAGGAATTTCTCTGGCATCATTTTGTGAGAACTGTGAATGAGCAGCATTCCCACCTGGGTCTTCCTCCCGAGTTCCGACCTCCGCCTTCCCACTTTTCTCCGAGTTACGGGCTCAGGACTCCGGCCCGAAGTGGTAAACACGTTGGAAGGGGAGGAAAGAGAGAGAGAGAGGAGGGAGGGAGGTTAAACGAGCATCTGCTAGACACAGACCCCCCCCCCCCCCAACAATCCTTTGGAGGTTCATTAGGGCTGTCGTCCCAGAAAAATCACCCTGTGCTCTTCAGAATACATTACCCCTGCTTCCTCCCTCCTCCCTATACCAGAGCTATTATTTCTAGATTCATATGAAACGTATCACAGATGGGCACACTCATTTGGCGGGGCACCCTCCGGTGTGTGTGTTAGTCTGTGCAAGTGTCCGTGTGTGTGTGTGTGTGTGTGTGTGTGTGGTGTGTGTGGTGTTGTGTGGTGTGTGTGTGTGTGTGTGTGTGTGTGTGGTGTGTTGTGTGTGTGTGTGTGTGTGTGGTGTGTGTGTGTGTGTGTGTGTGGTGTGTGCCTGATTTGAGTGTATGCATGCTGCGTGTGTGTGGTGTCCTCCGGTGCATCTCCAAGGACCCCCCTCATTGGTCTATTTCCATATTTATGACGCCAGAGGAGTAGCGTAGGCTGCACATTATACTGCACCTGTGTTCCTCTGTCTCTCCATGCTAATCCAACACACTGGAGTTGGGTCACCTGTTAGTTTATCAACTAGTCTAGTCTATACACCTGGCTAATTCTCTCCTGGTGCAATTAGAGGCAAACTAATTAGGAATTTGTTTGGCAGCGGTTGGGTCAATTCAGTTCCTGTAAGGGGTCAATTACATAGTCCCTGGTAGTGGAAGTTGGTACAGCTTTGCAGGTGCATGGATTCTGTTCTCTATTGATACATAATTTTGTAATTTGGTGTACAATTTAGAGGCAAGTCAATATCATCTTGGATAGTTGTGGCCACATGTTGACTTCAGCAGTGAAAGGAGTATCTCTCTTGACTTTCTGATCTCTGTAGTCCTACAGTTGAATTAAATGTGTTAGTCCTGTAGACCTACAGTTTAATTAAATGTGTTAGTCCTGTAGACCTACAGTTGAATTAAATGTGTTAGTCCTGTAGGCCTACAGTTTAATTAAATGTGTTTGTCCTGTAGACCTACAGTTGAATTAAATGGGTTAGTCCTGTAGACCTACAGTTTAATTAAATGTGTTTGTCCTGTAGTCCTACAGTTTAATTAAATGTGTTTGTCCTGTAGACCTACAGTTTAATTAAATGGGTTAGTCCTGTAGACCTACAGTTTAATTAAATGGGTTAGTCCTGTAGAGAGAGTTGCTGATTGGTGGAGTGATTAGAGCCCTGTGAGGTAGAGAGAGTGGCTGATTGGTGGAGTGATTAGAGCCCTGTGAGGTAGAGGGATATAAAAGTGTCTGATTGGTGGAGTGATTAGAGCCCTGAGGTAGAGAGGGATGTAAAAGTGTCTGATTGGTGGAGTGATTAGAGCCCTGTGAGGTAGAGAGAGATATAAAGTGTCTGATTGTGATTGGCTGTCCCCTATGGTAAAGTGATGCAGAGAGGGCATTGAGCAGCCCAACAGCTGCCATTGTCCCATGATCTCTGACAAGGGTATTTTCTTCTCACCATACAGACTATTCAAGTTTCATCACCAGTCATTTACGTTTACGTCATTTAGCAGTGGATAGCCAGGGGCACAGTTCAACACTAAGAAGTAATTTACAAATGAAGCATTTGTGTTTAGTGAGTCTGTCAGATCAGAGGCAGTAGGGATGACCAGGAATGTTTCTCTTGACAAGTGCGTGAATTAGACAATTTTCCTATCCTGCTAAGCTAACTAGTGATTACTGATAATAAAATGAGTTAGTAACCTAATGGTATGTTCTGTCTTCGCTAGAAGAGTGCTGTGTTTGTAACACCCGGCCCATACGTCAAGACGTGTAGAGTACCCACGCTTCATTAGCCAGGTTGACGATGCTGGGAGAGAGGACAATTCTGCCCAGGCACTGCGGAACGAGGACGAGGGGGGTGCACTGTGTGTGTGTGTGTGCGTGTGCTTATGAGTGCGTGTCTGTGTTTCTGCTTATGTGTGTGTGTGTGTTGCAGAGAGTGTGTAAGTTTCTCCCTTGGCACGCAGCCCTCCAGGTATGATGGTGAGCTCATGCCTCGATGATACCCGTCATACTGGCATCAGATGGTGGGTACAACCGATGGCATCCCCCCTCCCCACCACCCAGCCTCCTCCATTAGTTCCCCATTGGGGTGGTTGTGGGGAGGGGGGAGCTGGGCATTCAGGGCGATGGATGTCGGGGAACTCTGGCTGTGACACACGCCGCAATCGGATAAATAGATTGCAGCCCGTTTGCATAATCTAAAGCGAACCGGGCCATCAATCACACGTGAAGCGTTTCGCTCTGAGCCGTTACATAGCCACAGTGTTAAACCTCTCTGAAGACATATTGTGTTGATGATGGGGGAAGGTATTTTCCATGCTTACTACCGTAGAGTGAATGGAAAGACTGGCACTGAAGTGGTGTTGGATTTTATTGCCTTTCATTTGGGTTTCATTTGGAGGAGAGGTGCCATGCTCGTCGACCTCGTTAAAAGCCTAAATGAAATGGTCGTAGAGGGCATCGTGGTTAATATGGAGATTAATGGTTATTTGATAGATGGTTTTGCCCTTTGCAGTGAAATGTGTGTGTGTGTGTGCGTGTTTCTGTGTCTGTCTGTGTTTTTTTTCGGTGTGTCTGTGTGTTTCGGTGTCTGCGCGCCTGTGTGTGTGGTGTCTGAATTATCTCAGATTATTCATTTTTCATGAGTGAACAGCTTTGTATTCTCTCTTAATGATCTTCCTCTCTCTCTGTCTCTGTATCACAGGTGTTATCCTGATTCCCAAGCTGCCCCATGTGGAGTTCAGCCTGGGTAAGTGTCTGTTTTTCTCTCTCTGTTCTTCTTCTCTATGTCCTCTCTCTGTTCTTCTCTCTCTGTGATTCTCATCTTATTCCATGCCACAGGGTTCCAATTTCACCTTGTAGTCAGAGCTCAGATAGCCAGACACATCCTATCACTGACATGACGCCACTATGAGACCGGTCAAACATACACATGCACACACTTTTTAAAAAGTCAGTTAAGAACAAATTCTTATTTTCAATGACGGCCTAGGAACAGAGGGTTAACTGCCTTGTTCAGGGGCAGAACAACAGATTTTTACCTTGTCAGCTCGGGGATTTGATCTTGCAACCTGTTCAACGCTCTAACCACTAGGCTACCTGCCGCCCCAGCCGATACATCAAAGACTAGACTCACTTCTTCCTGACTGTCGTACAGTAGAGGGGTTCTGGTTCTTCTTCCTGACTGTCGTACAGTAGAGGGGTTCTGGTTCTTCTTCCTGACTGTCGTACAGTAGAGTGGGTCTGGTTCTTCTTCCTGACTGTCGTACAGTAGAGTGGTTCTGGTTCTTCTTCCTGACTGTCGTACAGTAGAGTGGTTCTGGTTCTTCTTCTGACTGTTCGTACAGTAGAGTGGTTTCTGGTCTTCTTCCTGACTGTCGTACAGGTAGAAGTGGTTTCTGGTTCTTCTTCCTGACTGTCTGTACAGTAGAGTGTTCTGGTTCTTCCTTCCTGACTTGTCGTACAGTAGAGTGGTTCTGGTTCTTCTTTCCTGACTGTCGTTAAGTAGAGTGGTTCTGGTTCTTCTTCCTGACTGTCCTATACAGTAGAGGGTTCTGGTTCTTCTTCCTGACTGCTTACAGTAGAGTGGTTCTGGTTCTTCTTCCTGACTGTCGTACAGTAGAGTGGTTTGGTTCTTCTTCCTGACTGTCGTACAGTAGAGTGGTTTCTGGTTTTTCTTCCTGACTGTCGTACAGTGAGTGGTTCTGGTTCTTCTTCCTGACTGTCGTAACAGTAGAGGGGTTCTGGTTCTTCTTCCTGACTTGTCATGACAGTAGAGTGGTTCTGGGTTCTTGCTTCCTGACTGTCTTACAGTAGAGTGGTTCTGGTTCTTCTTCCTGACTGTCCGTACAGTAGTAAGTCGGGATTCTGGTTCTTTCTTCCTGACTGTGTCGTACAGTAGAGTGGTTTGGTTCTTCTTCCTGACTGTCGTACAGTAGAGTGGTTCTGGTTCTTCTCCTGCTGTCGTACAGTAGAGTGGTTCTGGTTTTCTTCCTGACTGTCGTACAGTAGAGGGTTCTGGTTCTTCTTCCTGACTGTCTTACAGTAGAGTGGTTCTGGTTCTCTTCTGACTGTCTTACGTAGAGTGGTTCTGGTTCTTCTTCTGACTGTCGTACAGTAGAGTGGTTCTGGTTCTTCTTCCTGACTGTCTTAGTAGAGTGGTTCTGGTTTTCTTCCTGACTGTCGTACAGTAGAGTGGTTCTGGTTTCTTCTTTCTGACTGTCTTACAGTAGAGTGGTTCTGGTTCTTTCCTGACTGTCTAACAGTAGAGTGGTTCTGGTCTTCTTCCTTGACTGTCTAACAGTAGAGTGGTTCTGGTTCTTCTTCCTGACTGTCGTACAGTAGAGTGGTTTGGTTCTTCTTCCTGACTGTCTTACAGTAGAGTGGTTCTGGTTCTTCTTCCTGACTGTTACAGTAGAGGGTTCTGGTTCTTCTTCCTGACTGTCTTACAGTAGAGTGGTTCTGGTCTTCTTCCTGACTGTCTACAGTAGAGTGGTTTGGTTCTTCTTCCTGACTGTCGTACAGTAGAGTGGTTGGTTCTTCTTCCTGACTGTCACAGTAGAGTGGTTCTGGTTCTTCTTCCTGACTGTCGTACAGTAGAGTGGTTCTGGTTCTTCTTTCCTGACTGTCTTACAGTAGAGTGGTTCTGGTTCTTCTTCCTGACTGTCGTACAGTAGAGTGGTTCTGGTTCTTCTCCTGACTGTCGTACAAGTAGAGTGGTTCTGGGTTCTTTTTCCTGACTGTCTTACAGTAGAGTGGTTCTGGTTCTTCTTCCTGACTGTCGTACAGTAGAGTGGTTCTTGGTTCTTCTTCCTGACTGTCGTACAGTAGAGTGGTTCTGGTTCTTCTTCCTGACTGTCTACAGTAGAGGGGTTCTGGTTCTTCTTCCTGACTGTCTACAGTAGAGTGGGTTCTGGTTCTTCTTCTGACTGTCGTACAGTAGAGTGGTTTTGGTTCTTCTTCCTGCTGTCGTACAGTAGAGTGGTTCTGGTTCTCTTCCTGACTGTCGTACAGTAGAGTGGTCGGTTCTCTTCTGACTGTCGTACAGTAGAGGGTTCTGGTTCTTCTTCCTGACTGTCTACAGTAGAGTGGTTCTGGTTCTTCTTCCTGACTGTCTGTACAGTAGAAGTGGTTCTGGTTCTTCTTCCTGACTGTCGTACAGTAGAGTGGTTCTGGTTCTTCTTCCTGACTGTCTACAGTAGAGTGGTTCTGGTTCTTCTTCCTGACTGTCGTACAGTAGAGTGGTGTTCTGGTTCTTCTTCCTGACTGTCTACAGTAAGTGGTTCTGGTTCTTCTTCCTGACTGTCGTACAGTAGAGGGGTTCTGGTTCTTCTTCCTGACTGTCTTACAGTAGAGGGTTCTGGTTCTTCTTCTGACTGTCTTACAGTAGAGTGGTTCTGGTTCTTCTTCTGACTGCGTTACAGTAGAGTGGTTTCTGGTTCTTCTTCCTGACTGTCTTACAGTAGAGTGGGTTCTGTCTTCTTCCTGACTGTCGTACAGTAGAGGGGTTCTGGTTCTTCTTCTCTGACTGTCTTACAGTAGAGTGGTTCTGGTTCTTCTTCCTGACTGTCTTACAGTAGAGTGGTTCTGGTTCTTCTTCGACTGTCTACAGTAGAGTGGTTCTGGTTCTTCTTCCTGACTGTCGTACAGTAGAGTGGTTCTGGTTTCTTCTTCCTGACTGTCTTAATAGAGTGGTTCTGGTTTCTTCCTGACTGTCTACAGTAGAGGTTCTGGTTCTTCTTCCTGACTGTTTACAGTGTGGTTCGGTTCTTCTGACTGTCTACAGTAGAGGGTTTTGGTTCTTCTTCCTGACTGTCTACAGTAAGGGTCTTTCTTCTTCTGACTGTCGTACAGTAGAGTGGTTCTGGTTCTTCTTCCTGACTGTCTTACAGTAGAGTGGTTCTGGTTCTTCTTCCTGAACTGTCTTTACAGTAGAGTGGTTCTGGTTCTTCTTCCTGACTGTCTTACAGTAGAGTGGTTCTGGTTCTTCTTCCTGACTGTCTTACAGTAGAGTGGTTTTGGTTCTCTTCCTGACTGTCGTACAGTAGAGTGTTTCTGGTTTCTTCTTTCCTGACTGTCTTACAGTAGAGTGGTTTCTGGTTCTTCTTCCTGATGTCTACAGTAGAGTGGTTTGGTTCTTCTTCTGACTGTCTACAGTAGAGTGGTTCTGGTTCTTCTTCCTGACTGTCGTACAGTAGAGTGTTCTGGTTCTTCTTCCTGACTGTCGTACAGTAGAGGGGTTCTGGTTCTTCTTCCTGACTGTCTTACAGTAGAGGGGTTCTGGTTCTTCTTCCTGACTGTCTTACCGTAGAGGGCTGGTTCTTCTTCCTGACTGTCTACAGTAGAGGGTTCTGGTTCTTCTTCCTGACTGTCGTAACAGTAGAGTGGTTCTGGTTCTTCTTCTGACTGTCGTACAGTAGAGTGGTTTCTGGTTCTTCTTCCTGATGTCGTACAGTAGAGTGGTTTGGTTCTTCTTCCTGACTGCTACAGTAGAGGTTCTGGTTCTCTTCTGCCTGTCCTTACAGTAAGGGGTTCTGGTTTCTTCTTCCTGACTGTCTCAGTAGAGGGGTTCTGTTCTTCTTCCTGACTGTCTACAGTAGAGTGGTTCTGGTTCTTCTTCCTGACTGTCGTATCAGTAGAGGGGTTCTGGTTTTCTTCCTGACTGTCTTACAGTAGGGGGTTCTGGTTCTTCTTCTGACTGTCTACAGTAGAGTGGTTCTGGTTTCTTCTTCCTGACTGTCTTACAGTAGAGTGGTTTGGTTCTTTCTTGACTGTCTAAGTAGAGTGGTTCTGGTTCTTCTTCCTGACTGTCGTACAGTAGAGTGGTTCTGGTTCTTCTTCCTGACTGTCGTACAGTAGAGTGGTTCTGGTTCTTCTTCCTGACTGTCTTACAGTAGAGTGGTTCTGGTTCTTCTTCCTGACTGTCGTACAGTAGAGTGGTTCTGGTTCTTCTTCCTGACTGTCGTAGAGGGTTCTGGTCTTCTTCCTGACTGTCTTACAGTAGGGGGGTCTGGTTCTTCTTCCTGACTGTCTACAGTTAGAGTGTTCTGGTCTTCTTCCTGATGTCTTACAGTAGAGTGTTTGGTTCTTCTTCCTGACTGTCGTTACAGTAGAGTGGTTCTGGTTCTCTTCCTACTGTCTAAGTAAGATGGTTTCTGGTTCTTCCTGACTGTCGTACAGTAGAGGGGTTCTGGTTCTTCTTCTGAACTGTCATACAGTAGAGTGGTTCTGGTTCTTCTTCCTGACTGTTACAGTAGAGTGGTTCTGGTTCTTCTTCCTGACTGTCGTACAGTAGAGTGGTTCTGGTTCTTCTTCCTGACTGTCGTACAGTAGAGTGGTTCTGGTTCTTCTTCCCGACTGTCGTACAGTAGAGGGTTTTGGTTCTTCTTCCTGACTGTCGTACAGTAGAGTGGTTCTGGTTCTTCTTCCTGACTGTCGTACAGTAGAGGGGTTCTGGTTCTTCTTCCTGACTGTCTTACAGTAGAGGGGTTCTGGTTCTCCTTCCTGACTGTCTTACGTAGAGTGGTTCTGGTTCTTCTTCCTGACTGTCGTACAGTAGAGTGGTTCTGGTTCTTCTTCCTGACTGTCTACAGATAGGTGGTTCTGGTTCTTCTTCCTGACTGTCGTACAGTAGAGGGGTTCTGGTTTCTTCTTCTTGACTGTCTTACAGTAGAGTGGTTCTGGTTCTTCTTCCTGACTGTCTTACAGTAGAGTGGTTCTGGCTCCTCTTCTTGACTGTCATACAGTAGAGGTGGTCTGGTTCTCTTCTGACTGTCGTACAGTAGAGTGGTTCTGGTTCTTCTTCCTGACTGTCTTACAGTAGAGTGGTTCTGGTTCTTCTTCCTGACTGTCTTACAGTAGAGTGGTTTCTGGTCTCTTCCTGACTGTCTTACAGTAGAGTGGTTCTGGTTCTTCTTCCTGACTGTCTTACAGTAGAGTGGTTTTGTTTCTTCCTCTGACTGTCGTACAGTAGAGGGTTCTGGTTCTTCTTCCTGACTGTCGTACAGTAGAGTGGTTCTGGTTCTTCTTCCTGACTGTCTACAGTAGAGTGGTTCTGGTTCTTCTCCTGACTGTCTTACAGTAGAGTGGTTCTGGTTCTCTTCCTGACTGTCTTACAGTAGAGTGGTTCTGGTTCTTCTTCCTGACTGTCGTACAGTAGAGTGGTTTTGGTTCTTCTCCTGACTGTCGTACAGTAGAGTGGTTCTGGTTCTTCTTCCTGACTGTCGTACAGTAGAGTGGTTCTGGTTCTTCTTCCTGACTGTCGTACAGTAGAGTGGTTTTGGTTCTTCTTCCTGACTGTCGTACAGTAGAGTGGTTCTGGTTCTTTCTTCTGACTGTCGTACAGTAGAGTGGTTCTGGTTCTTCTTCCTGACTGTCTGTACAGTAGAGGTCTGGTTTTCTTCTGACTGTCGTACAGTAGAGGGTTTCTGGTTCTCCTTCCTGACTGTCTTACAGTAGAGTGGCTGGTTCTTCTTCCTGACTGTCGTACAGTAGAGTGGTTCTGGTTCTTCCTCCTGACTGTCGTACAGTAGAGTGGTTTGGTTCTTCTTCCTGACGTTCGTACAGTAGAGTGGTTCTGGTTCTTTCTGACTGTCGTACAGTAGAGGTGTCTGGTTCTTCTTCCTGACTGTCTTACAGTAGAGAGGTTCTGGTTCTCTTCCTGTCTGTCTTACAGTAGAGGGTTCTGGTTCTTCTTCCTGACTGTCATACAGTAGAGGGTTCTGGTTCTTCTTCCTGACTGTCGTACAGTAGAGTGGTTCTGTTCTTCTTCCTGACTGTCGTACAGTAGAGGGGTTCTGGCTCTTCTTCCTGACTGTCTTACAGTAGAGGGGTTCTGGTTTCTTCTTCCTGACTGTCTACAGTAGAGTGGTTCTGGTTCTTCTTCCTGACTGTCTTACAGTAGAGTGGTTCTGGCTCCTCTTCTTGACTGTCTTACAGTAGAGTGGTTCTGTTCTTCTTCCTGACTGTCGTACAGTAGATGGTTCTGGTTCTTCTTCCTGACTGTCGTACAGTAGAGTGGTTCTGGTTCTTCTTCCTGACTGTCTTACAGTAGAGTGGTTCTGGTTCTTCTTCCTGACTGTGTACAGTAGAGTGGTTCTGGTTCTTCTCCTGATCTGTCGTAGAGTGGTTCTGGCTCTTCTTCCGACTGTCTTACAGTAGAGGGGTTCTGGTTCTTCTTCCTGACTGTCTTACAGTAGAGTGGTTCTGGTTCTTCTTCCTGACTGTCTTACAGTAGAGTGTTTTGGTTCTTCTTCCTGACTGTCGTACAGTAGAGTGGTTCTGGTTCTTCTTCCTGACTGTCGTACAGTAGAGTGGTTCTGGTTCTTCTTCCTGACTGTCGTACAGTAGAGTGGTTTTGGTTCTTCTTCCTGACTGTCGTACAGTAAGAGTGGTTCTGGTTCTTCTTCCTGACTGTCGTACAGTAGAGTGTTCTGTTTCTTCTTCCTGACTGTCGTACAGTAGAGGGTTCTGGTTCTTCTTCCTGACTGTCTTACAGTAGAGTGGTTCTGGTTTCCTTCCTGACTGTCTTACTGTAGAGTGGTTCTGGTCTTCTTCCTGACTGTCGTACAGTAGAGTGGTTCTGGTTCTTCTTCCTGACTGTCGACAGTAGAGGGGTTCTGGTCTTCTTCCTGACTGTCTTACAGTAGAGTGGTTCTGGTTCTTCTTCCTGACTGTCGTACAGTAGAGTGGTTCTGGTTCTTCTCCTGACTGTCTTACAGTAGAGAGGTTCTGGTTCTTCTTCCTGTCTGTCTTACAGTAGAGGGTTCTGGTTCTTTCTCCTGACTGTCATACAGTAGAGGGTTCTGGTTCTTCTTCCTGACTGTCGTTACAGTAGAGTGGTTCTGGTTCTTCTTCCTGACTGTCGTACAGTAGAGGGGTTCTGTCTCTTCTTCCTGACTGTCTTACAGTAGAGGGTTCTGGTTCTTCTTCCTGACTGTCTTACAGTAGAGTGTTCTGGTTCTTCTTCCTGACTGTCTTACAGTAGAGTGGTTCTGGCTCCTCTTCTTGACTGTCATACAGTAGAGTGGTTCTGGTTCTTCTTCCTGACTGTCGTACAGTAGAGTGGTTCTGGTTCTTCTTCCTGACTGTCGTACAGTAGAGTGGTTCTGGTTCTTCTTCCTGACTGTCTTACAGTAGAGTGGTTCTGGTTCTTCTTCCTGACTGTCGTACAGTAGAGGGGTTCTGGTTCTTCTTCCTGACTGTCTTACAGTAGAGTGGTTCTGGTTCTTCTTCCTGACTGTCGTACAGTAGAGTGGTTCTGGTTCTTCTTCCTGACTGTCGTAGAGTGGTTCTGGCTCTTCTTCCTGACTGTCTTACAGTAGAGGGTCTGGTTCTTCTTCCTGACTGTCTTACAGTAGAGGGTTCTGCGTTCTTCTTCCTGACTGTCTACAGTAGAGTGGTTCTGGTTCTTCTTCTTGACTGTCATACAGTAAGAGTGGTTCTGGTTCTTCTTCCTGACTGTCGTACAGTAGAGGGGTTCTGGTTCTTCTTCTTGACTGTCTTACAGTAGAGTGTTCTGGTTCTTCTTCCTGACTGTCGTACAGTAGAGGGGTTCTGGTTCTTCTTCCTGACTGTCTTACAGTAGAGTGGTTCTGGTTCTTCTTCCTGACTGTCGTACAGTAGAGTGGTTCTGGTTCTTCTTCTTGACTGTCTTACAGTAGAGGGTTCTGGTTCTTCTTCCTGACTGTCGTACAGTAGAGTGGTTCTGGTTCTTCTTCCTGACTGTCTTACAGTAGAGGAGTTCTGGTTCTTTCTTCCTGACTGTCTTACAGTAGAGGGGTTCTGGTTCTTCTTCCTGACTGTCGTACAGTAGAGGGGTTCTGGTTCTTCTTCTTGACTGTCTTACAGTAGAGAGGGTTCTGGTTCTTCTTCCTGACTGTCGTACAGTAGAGTGGTTCTGGTTCTTCTTCCTGACTGTCGTACAGTAGAGTGTGTTCTGGTTCTTCTTCCTGACTGTCGTAGAGTGGTTCTGGCTCTTCTTCCTGACTGTCTTACAGTAGAGGGGTTCTGGTTCTTCTTCCTGACTGTCTTACAGTAGAGGGTTCTGGTTCTTCTTCCTGACTGTCTTACAGTAGAGTGGTTCTGGTTCTTCTTCTTGACTGTCATACAGTAGAGTGGTTCTGGTTCTTCTTCCTGACTGTCGTACAGTAGAGGGGTTCTGGTTCTTCTTCTTGACTGTCTTACAGTAGAGTGGTTCTGGTTCTTCTTCCTGACTGTCGTACAGTAGGAGGGTTCTGGTTCTTCTTCCTGACTGTCTTACAGTAGAGTGGTCTGGTTCTTCTTCCTGACTGTCGTACAGTAGAGTGGTTCTGGTTCTTCTTCTTGACTGTCTTACAGTAGAGGGGTTCTGGTTCTTCTTCCTGACTGTCGTACAGTAGAGTGGTTCTGGTTCTTCTTCCTGACTGTCTTACAGTAGAGGAGTTCTGGTTCTTCTTCCTGACTGTCTTACAGTAGAGGGGTTCTGGTTCTTCTTCCTGACTGTCGTACAGTAGAGGGGTTCTGGTTCTTCTTCCTTTTCAACTGTTAGAGATGGTTTCATGTATATTTTATACTTCTGCAATGGGAGAGTTCTATTTTTGGCCGATGCATTGTTGCCCATGACACGTTTCATCCAACACCACTTCAGTGCCAGTCTTTCCATTCACTCTACGGTAGTAAGGATGGAAAAATACCTTCCCCCATCATCAACTCAATATGTCTTCAGAGAGGTTTAACACTGTGGCTGACAGGTGTGGTTATGTGAATCTTAGCTGCAGTGCTCTGAGTAGGGGGAAGAGGTTTAATTGGCTTGGGAGGTGGGGGGGAGAGGTGAGCCATAATCTTTATCTTTACCACCCCCCAGGCATTGGAAAATGTGTTACCAGTAAAGTCAGTGTATTTTCCTGACCAGGTGATATAACCAGGTAAAACTGGGGTCCAGAGTTTTTCCTGGTCAGGTCAGTTGTCCAGAACAACTCCTGGCCCTAGTTATTGGGTCTGAGTGTGTAACTCTGTAACTCAGTCAAGTCATCATTTAATGGAAATGTGTCTCTGCTCATCACAAAGATATTGTTTTCATCCATTTAATCTGTTATAGAGATAATAAAACACCATATTAATACAATCACTGTTGTAGATTTAAAACACAACATATGGACATGTTTTCCTTTCAAAACTCTGGACATTTTGTCTACCCACAATGCCTGCTGAGCAGACCAGCATAGTGCAGCAGGAGAGCAGCTGGCCAATCAGATTGCAATTTGAGTGCTGGTGCACACGTACAGGGACTCCCAGCTCGGTTTCATTTCTAGACAGATTATCTGCAGTTAAGGACCGTGTGTGTGTGTGTGTGTGTGTGGTGTGTGTGTGTGTGTGTGGTGTGTGTGTGTGTGTGTGTGTGTGTGTGTGTGTGTGTGTGTGTGTGTGTGTGTGCACACTAATAGACTCACACACACACACACCCAACCACACACCACAAACACAACACACACACACACACACACACACACACACACACACACACACACACACACACACACAGTGTACAAACAAATAATGGTCGCCTTGGCCTGTTAACCATTGTACTGCATAACACATTTAATTTAGGTGACAATAGAATTGACTGGAGTAGAGCTGAATAAATATGCACTGTGAGTCTTTGTGTAGTGATGCAATGCTTCTCCAGAGGTTGTGAAGTGGCTTCTGTTCTAATGTAAATGTTCCGGAACAATGGAGTCAATCGGCTTGACAGCTGCTGAGGAAAGGGTGACATGTTTGTATAATTGCAGTGGTTGTGTGTCGTGTGTGTGCGCGCATGCAAGACCCCCCCCCCCCCATCTTCTTCCTTTGATCCATCAAACTGAAAATACCAGTTTTGTTTACCTAGTCTTTAAATTACATATGTATTTTATTCAATTGCCATTCAACATTTTGACTGAAAGGGCTTTTGTTGCTTAGGGAAAACATGATTATCTGGAAGCTCTTAGCTTGAGGTACATGTGCTTTTATTGATAGAGGCTGGCAGTCCTTTTATTCATGCCTTCCATTTCTCTCTCGCTTGATTGATAAATGAAATTATATTGGCAGAAATACCAGGAACACATCCATTGAAAACCGCAAAGAAAAGCGGTTTCTTGGTAATCCTTGAACGCTGAGGGCTCTTCGCCTACCTGGGGTTCAAGCTACAGTATATTCTTGGAGCATAAAATGACAATAACAAAAACAGCCACCCTTTCACTTGTTTTAGTACACAGCTGAGTGAAGTTGTTAGGAAAATGTAATCCCCCTCAAATGCATAGACATCACTCTAGATCCAAGGACTGACAGTGAGCGAGAGATTCACAGACCCCAGACTGCACCTTTAAGGGCAAGCCATTGAGCTGAAGGGCAGTTTGGCTGAATAAAGCTTTGCCAGTAAGCGTTGAGTACATTTCATAACGGGATGAGATGATTCTAGGTTAGGTCTCGGCTAATAAAAAATCAACGGCTTGGCAATGATGTCGATGGTTCAGCAGGTCTCATATCACGACAAGCTGATCACCCGTGACAAATAAAACAATGATTCCAGCCAAAATGATTTCTTTCTGGCCCTAATTATCAATTACCATCAGAGTGGGTGATTTAGAGAAAACGGTACGATTAAATCGTTCTTTGTGCGTTCTACTCCACCCGGCTGGAATATCTTCTCACTTTAACCGTACGAAGAGAAGGTTTCTGACAAGCTGACATGCTCGTCTTCTGTAAAGTAAATGAGTGAAGACAGTTGACGTACAGCTCAGGATCGTAAGGGGATAGGTGGGGACGAGCAGAGAGAATACGCTGTGCATCTGTGATCAAGAACTCTCTTAGGAGACGGATAGAGGTGAAAGAAAGAGGGAACTGAGTGAAAGAGGTGCCTGTCACATTCTTTCCACATCATCTATGCCCTATGACGTTGCTCATTTAGCTCTGCCTCCCTCGTAGGATGATATACAGTGACGGTCGAAGACATTAAGGACCCCCCCCTTTTGCCCTCAGAACAGCCTCAATTCGTCAAGGCATGGACTCTACAAGGTGTCGAAAGCGTTCCACAGTGATGCTGGCCCAGGTTGACTCCAATGCTTCCCACATTTGTGTCAAGTTGACTGGATGTCCTTTAGGTGGTGGACCATTCTTGATACACATGGGAAACAGTTAAGCATGAAAAACCCAGCAGCGTTGCAGTTCTTGACACACTCAAACTGGTGCGCCTGGCACCTACTACCATACCCCGTTCAAAGGCAGGTAAATCTTTTGTCGTCACCCTCTGAATGGCACACCATCCATGTCTCAATTGTCTCAAGCCTTAAAAATCCTTATTTAACCGGTCTCCTCCGCTTCATCTACACAGATTGAAGTGGATTTAACAAGTGACATCAATAAGGGATCATAGCTTTCACCTGTACTCACCTGGATTCTATGTCATGGAAAGAGCAGGTGTTCCTAATGATTTGTCCACTCAGTGTATATTCTGATGGATCTGCACAAGTAGATTCTAACGCGCACTGCCTTATGTTAGCCTCTTTACCTAGAGGGTGTTCTCCAAGCGAAAGCTTGTGTTTTTTACACATGACACATCATCCACATGTGTGCTGAAGTTTGTATGCTATCTGCGTTTTAGATAACAAAATAGGCGATTACGAGTGATGACTCTTTTTTTAGTACTATGCATATGATGTTTTCAAAGTAACGACCAAGGTGGGAGGAAATCCTTTCAATATCCAACCACAGATATTAACAAAAAAGGCTACTAAGTATTCTGTTTATCTTAGCACAATCAAATAGGAACTCTGCATACGTTGAATGCAGAAGGGAAGAGTCTTGAGAGATTTACAATAACCTAATATTTAACCTCTTAACGATCTTTGAACAAATATAGCTGCTACTCGGGAGCGAGGTCACCAAGGGGAGAATTTAGAATGCTAAAAAGTAGTCCCTCTCAGTTACCCAAAATGCTTTAGCACGCCTCGTATTCACCAGCCGCAGAACCATTAGCATTATTTCTACTTGTTGCCTAGTAACTGTGGAGGAATGATTCGGTGTCAAACGGTGTGCCCGGCTATGCACTTCAAACTAATCACGCATTAGGCTTTTTATTCACTCATTCGACCACACATTCAGCTTGAAGTGATGCATGTATATCAACATCATACCTACAGCAGGTCTGAACACTACTGTCAACACATTGAGGTGGACTGAGTTCACATCATCTATTACCGTTAGAATTGTTTGTCACTATTCCATGGACTTTGTTTGACCTAAACACTACAGGCATTGTGGAACTAAGACCTACATAGACATCCATAGTATGAATCTGCATAAGGACACCATGGCCTTTAGTTGTACTGTAGCCTGATTGGTTGTAGTCACCGTGCCTAATCTCCCTGTGGACTTTGTTTGACCGCCACAGTGGCTACAGTCTCTCAGGCAGTCATGGTGTGTGGAAGGACAATTTTCTCTTTAGAGGTCTAAACAGTGGGATGATTCTGCATAAAACACCCTCCTGGTCAGTGTCTGATTGGTTGAAGCCAGTAGCCTTCGAACATCAGCATTCCCAATGGCCCTGTGCCACAACAGGAAGCCTCTCTCTCAGTGGCCTCCAGGGGGAAGTCTCTGCGGAGAGGGGCTGTTGCTGCGTCAGGATGCCCAGCTTGGCAGCTCCTCCTCTGGGTACCGTGTTCTGGGGTTTAGGCAGGGTCCACGGGCAGTCCACCCAGCTGAGATGAGACTCACTCCCCAGGGGAGTGGAGGAGATGTGGGGGAGAGGAGGAGGAGAAGGAGGGGGGGGGGGGTTGAAGGGGGTTTCAAAACCTTCCCAACACACTCTGCCAACTACCAATTAAAGCTTGATTAATCGGCTTCCCTCATTAGCTGTCGCTCGGCACACAAATTAGGTGCGGCTGTCTTTTGATAATGCCAACGTCGGAAAACAATGTTTCAAACCCCAGTGTCGTGTCCTTCATTTCCCATTCAGGTAACCTGTGTGTTACCTCTCTGAGCTATACACAGAGGGAAACAACCACTTCACACACACAGAGGGGGCATTTCAAAACCCCTTACTCTACTTTTGAAGTTTTTCTTTTTAACTTTGTAAATAGTTTTTGTCAATGTGGATCAAGCTTTACTTTGATCACTAGTGTTGATGATCATGGCCATATTATAATTAGTGTAAGCGAGGGGCAGGAGGCCATTTTAACTACAGTACAGTAGATCTCTTCATCTACTTCTGTCTAGTAATGTTCTGAGAGAAACACACTTCTAACAAGTTGAAGGTAGCCTCTATTTTGGAAATGACCTCGGCTAGATCTTAGCTTCCTATTCCCTACATAGTGCTCTACTTTGTTTGCTATATAGGGAATAGGGTGCCATTTTGGATGTACCCTGGATGTTGGAACAACGGATACACACATTCAACGTTTCAAAAGAGTGGAGCCCCATAGTATATCTGGATGCAATTGGCGCAGGATGCATTTGCTCCGGCCAAATGCTACGCCAAGCCCACGGACGTTCATTTCTTCTCCGCAATAAGTCTGGATCGGAGTACCTCCCCGACGATTTCTAGAACGTAAACCCAACCCATCAGTCCAGAAACTGATGGGTTGGGCCAGAGCCAGAACACATGTGGGCTTTGATACTTTGATTGGTTAGAGATTATCCAATCACTGAAGACCTTTGTTTTCTACAACACCCCACATTTTGACATCCCCACAAACAACTTCAATGATGGCAGTCTTAGACTGAAGTATGTAGCGAACATAGAGCAGTTTGGGTCACCAGGCAACCGTTGTATAACTCCCTGTACTGTAGCTCCTTTAACAAAGGCCCAATCATCATTTCAACTCAGCATGGATACAGGATAAAGGAAGGGAAGTGGCCAATTTGTTTCCCAGAAAAAGAACCACCAATTTGAAGGCAAACTCTCTTCAGCATGGATGCAAACAGTCCACATCTGTTACTGTATGTCAATCTGACATGGTACAAACACACTTCAAAGATTTACTGGACCCTTTTCTTCTGTTAAGAAACTCAATCAGCATCTATTTAAATAAGTCCAAAGCCAGGTGAGAGAAGTGTGCCACTTTATTTATCATTTGTATAGACCAGGGGTCTCTAACCTTTTCTAGCATGAGAGCTACTTTTTTTTAAATTAAACATGTTGTGAGCTACTTGTTTTTTCCCTAGCTTTCAGATAAGCACATTCTTCTCTTCCCCGGGTCCTTAGTGTACAAGAAAGTCGTTTTCTGTCAATATATCTAGTAAAATAATGGTTAATTAACAACTCTAAGGGGGGGCCATATAAAATCTGTGATTATTTTCCAAATTATGTTTAATATTTTCCCAAATTATGTTTTCTCAGTTTTAATTTGGGGGGGGGGGGGGGTACCAATTGTTCATAGATAAACAACGAAATTGGATGTTATGAGTCCATGTCAATTGCTAAATATCAGCAGAAGACAAAGCAAATGTAGGTTTGGAAGAAAGCTGATAAATAGATTTTGGAGTGTAATTCCCCTTTAATTGCGCATCTGTCCCTTTAATTGCGCAGGAACGTGCCGATCTAGCTTAATGTGCTAGTCTAGCGATGGTTCTGTACTGCTGCTGTTCATTTCATGGCAAAGTTTCCAAATAATAAATACAAATGATATACTCACTCATGATATACTTTTGCCAGGTAAGCCGCCTTTGCAGTTAACATTTAATGGATAAGGGTTTTGGGGAAAGTATTTCTGTCAACTCACAAGACGGTTATCACATCAAGTGGAGTGATAGACATACGCGCGCGCCACACAGACAGACAGGGGCAATATTGCTGGAAATGAATTGGCAGATGTGTTAGGTTTGGCTTTTTACGCCAATAGTGGCTAACCATGGGTGGAATAACGTCATTGTTGCGTTGATTAGTTAGTAGCTGGGAGCTTGCGGTGTCGCATACTTGTGAGATTTATTTATGACAGTTTGCAATGGAACACGTGAAAAATTGCGTATACTTTCGGGAATTGTTTGCCGAGTTACTCATAGGTGGGCTGTGAGCTACTAGCTGGCGGTCAACCTGTAGGAGACCCCTGGTATAGATCATCATTCGCTAGTCAGCTCCTCACTTTATGGTGTAGGTTCTTTATTTTGTAGACTTCACAGAATCAACATCTGTCCATTAATTCTACATCTTTCACTAGTCAGTCTAACATCATATGGCTGTCATTTTCTCTGTTTAATTGACATGTCAGATGTATAGACTCTCCACAACACGAATTGCCATTATAGTAATATAACAGGCATTATATTTTCCACAGACCTGATGGTGAACACTGAACAGGTGTGAAAATGGCGGCGGCAGATGCAAATAATGTTGTCAAATTAATTGAAGCGCTGATATAATTATCGTGATTAATAATCCTCATCTGGAGAGTGATGTATTTGTCTCCCATAGCAACCCCCACTGTCTCCCTTTCTCTTTCTGCCCTTCTGATGGAATGTAGATTCCCTGTAAGGTCACAGAGGAGATGGCACTGTATTAAAACAAATTCCCTGTGAATTCGTCTTGAAAAGTGTCAATGTATTCACATTTTTCCTCTTGCTCTCTTTCTTTCCCTCTCTCTTTTCTGTTTCTTTGTCTCTTTCTCATATCCCTGTTTCAGTATCCATTTTTCTCTTTCTCTCTCGCTCATCCCCAGCCCTCTCTCTCTATCTTTTTCTCTTTCTCTCCATATCGCCCTCTTTCTCTCTCCATCTCTCTCTCCATCTCTCTCCCTTTCCATCTTTCTTTCTTCCCATCTCTCCCTCTATCTCAAATGTTACTGACCTCAAACTCAGTAGTTGAATTTAATGGCTGTGGCTTTGGTCCTATCACTCTGTGAAGCGATGCGGATGGAGATGTCCACTGTCACGTGGCAATCCTCAGTAGAGTGTGGTATTAGGGGCGATCCCAGGACCTGTCAGAGATCCTCTGAGCCTTTGAACTGGAGAGGATCAACCACTGTTGAGCAACTCCCCAGTTCTATACCACACTTCAAATCAAATTGTATTAGTCACAATACAATAGGTGTAGACCTTAGTGAAATGCTTACTTACGAGCCCCAATTCAACAATGCAGTTAAAAAAAATATGGACAAGAATTAAAAGTAACAGGTAATTAAAGAGCAGTAGTAAAATAACAATAGCGAGACTATATACAGGGGGTACCGGTACAGAGTCAATGTGCAGGGGCACCGGTTAGTTGAGGCAATATGTACATGTAGGTAGAGTTAATAAAGTGACTATGCATAGATGATAACAACAGAGAGTAGCAGCGGTGTAAAAGAGGGGGGGATGCAAATAGTCTGTGTAGGCATTTGATTAGGTGTTCAGGAGTCTTATGGCTTGGGTGTAGAAGCTGTTTAGAAGCCTCTTGGACCTAGACTTGGCGCTCCGGTACCGCTTGCCATGCGGTATCAGAGAGAACAGTCTATGACTTGGGTGGCTGGAGTCTTTGACAATTGGATGTGTTGCTATGATTGTGGGAGAGATGGAGAAAGAGAGAGACATGGAGCAAGAGAGAGGAAGCAAGAAAAAAAGAGAGGAGAGAGAGAGAGAAATGATGAAACTGATGGTAAAGTTGAGGAACAGAGGGAGCGGATCTTCTATGGCCCCTGGGAAAATAGAAGTGTGTGTGTGTGTGTGTGTTTCTGTGGCTCCAGCTCTTTAATGGAACTCCAACATATCTAATATTAAGATCTGGCTTGTTGGTGGAAGACCAGGTGAACGTCACGATGTAGAAACAATCCGATGGAATAGCACCAGAGAGATAGCACCACATCGTGGTTGGCTGTGTTGTTTTGTTCTGCCTGGGTCTGCAGCCTTTCCTCCATCATAACAGGTTAGACATGGTGGAGGCATCTCCCTATAGCTCTGATTTAGATGGATACACATTCTGGAACAGTAGTTTTTACACTGCTCAAAAAAATAAAGGGAACACTAAAATAACACATCCTAGATCTGAATGAATGAAATATTCTTATTAAAAACTTTTTTCTTTACATAGTTGAATGTGCTGACAACAAAATCACACAAAAATTATCAATGGAAATCAAATTTATCAACCCATGGAGGTCTGGATTTGGAGTCACACTCAAAATTAAAGTGGAAAACCACACTACAGGCTGATCCAACTTTGATGTAATGTCCTTAACTCCTTAAACAAGTCAAAATGAGGCTCAGTAGTGTGTGTGGCCTCCACGTGCCTGTATGACCTCCCTACAACGCCTGGGCATGCTCCTGATGAGGGTGGCGGATGGTCTCCTAAGGGATCTCCTCCCAGACCTGGACTAAAGCATCCGCCCAACTCCGCTGACAGTCTCTGGTGCAACGTGGGTTGGTGGATGGAGCGAGAAATTATGTCCCAGATGTGCTCCATTGGATTCAGGTCTGGGGAACGGGCGTGCCAGTCCATAGCATCAATGCCTTCCTCTTGCAGGAACTGCTGACACACTCCAGCCACATGAGGTCTAGCATTGTCTTGCATTAGGAGGAACCCAGGGCCAACCGCACCAGCATATGGTCTCACAAGGGTCTGAGGATCTCATCTCGGTACCTAATGGCAGTCAGGCTACCTCTGGCGAGCACATGGAGGGCTGTGCGGCCCCCCAAAGAAATGCCACCCCACACCATGACTGACCCACCGCCAAACCGGTCATGCTGGAGGATGTTGCAGGCAGCAGAACATTTTCACCGGCGTCTCCAGACTCTGTCACATGTGCTCATGTGCTCAGTGTGAACCTGCTTTCATCTGTGAAGAGCACAGGGCGCCAGTGGCGAATTTGCCAATCTTGGTGTTCTCTGGCAAATGCCAAATGTCCTGCACGGTGTTGGGCTATAAGCACAACCCCCACCTGTGGACGTCGGGGCCTCATACCACCCTCATGGAGTCTGTTTCTGACCGTTTGAGCAGACACAGCACATTTGTGGCCTGCTGGAGGTCATTTTGCAGCGCTCTGCAGTGCTCCTCCCTTGCACAAACGGCGGAGGTAGCGGTCCTGCTGCTGGGTTGTTGCCCTCCTATGGCTCCTCCACGTCTCCTGATGTACTGGCCTGTCTCCTGGTAGCGCCTCCATGCTCTGGACACTACGCTGACAGACACAGCAAACCTTCTTGCCACAGCTCGCATTGATGTGCAATCCTGATGAGCTGCACTACCTGAGCCACTTGTGTTGGTTGTAGACTCCGTCTCATGCTACCACTAGAGTGAAAGCACCGCCAGCATTCAAAAGTGACCAAAACATCAACCAGGAAGCATAGGAACTGATGCTTCCTATGGGGGTGTCTTGCTAATGCCTATAATTCCACCTTTTGTCTATTCCATTGCACAACAGCATGTGAAATTTATTGTCAATCAGTGTTGCTTCCTAAGTGGACAGTTTGATATATCACAGAAGTGTGATTGACTTGGAGTTACATTGTGTTGTTTAAGTGTTCCCTTTATTTTTTTGAGCAGTGTATATTGTGTTTTAGAAACTAACCCTGATGGCAGATGCTTTGTGGCCTCCTGGAGCAACCAAGGTCGAAAGGCTAATCTATGATGTTTTTTTGTGGGCTGACACACACGTGTACTGACACACACATGCTTGCAAGCACGCATACAAACACACACACACACACACACTCACACTTCACGCTGTTTCTAGCCCACGGCGATGAAGGAAATGTATTAGCCCAGGGGAATCCAATACCGGAACGTTGACTGTCTGCTCCAGTCTGGTGACAACATTACTAAGAGGATGTGTTGTCCCTGTCACTCCATACCATATGTCACACTGTCTGTTACCTCAACGACAGTCACTATGTCACTACGGATCCACAAGGACTGTTAGTCACACGGCCCTGTCTCAAACTGTGGTTCAATCCATCTATTTAACTGGCTCCTTTACCTCACTTCTGCCTTCGTAGTGCCCCATGACTGCTGCGTTGTTGTGTCTGTCTACATGACACTATCAGTGTAGAGGAGGATAGTCATAATGGAATGTAAAAATCAACTGTTATCTGTACACTTGTCTGTCTGTCTGCCAAAGGTCAAAATCATCATTTAAAATAATAATGCCGTTGACAGTAAATTTGAAAGGTTGTTCATCATTCAAATAATGATCAGACTAAAAGCTAAGTTATTATTTCACTTTACAACCATACAATTTACTCACCCCAAACCCCAGGGAGTCACAGAAAAACACCATCTTTTCAGATAAATGTCTTGGCTATTTTAGGATGATAAATTAGCGATGATTGTAGCCATTGCATCGGAGCAGAAAGTCATTTGCTTTAATGCTGAAGGACTTTAATCCAGATCGAGCCAGCCAATTAGCCTAACGGGCTGCATTACATCTGGGGTGGTCAGACCTCCTCTTAGTATTTTCATGACTCACCAGCTCCCTCTCTTGCCTTCTATCACTTCACTCAATCCTTCTCTCCTTCTATTCCTCTGTTCCCATTATTTCTCTCTAACTCTTCTTACCTTACCTCTCTCTCTCGACCTGTTCTCCCTCTGTCTCTCGCTCTCTCTCTCTACTCTCTCGCTCTCGACCTGTTCTCCCTCTGTCTCTCATTCTCTCTCTCTACTCTCTCGCTCTCGACCTGTTCTCCCTCTGTCTCTCGCTCTCTCTCTCTACTCTCTCGCTCTCGACCTGTTCTCCCTCTCTCTCACTCTCTCCTGTCTGTCTCTATTTTTTTCGCTTTCTCCCTCTCGCTCTCTCTCTCTCTCCATTTGGACACCATTTGTGTCATAGAGAAGAGGCTCTTTGAGAGTATCATGGTACCTAGAGTGTTGTACCTAGAGTAAGTTCCATACAGCAGGCTGCTATTCTGCTATTCCATCCACTCTTTTGATCTAATAAAAAGCCTTCAGGAAATATTTGTGTCCATTTCACTGACTGGGCAAAGAGACACCAACAACCTAAAGAGGAAATGGAATTAAATTGTGTGATTTAGGCTTATTTCTGATGTCACACGGTTTGAATGGGGTTATCAATTGAATGATAAATCATATTCTTTTTTTCTACCCCTTTTTTCTCCCCAATTTTGTGTTTTCCAATTGGTAGTTACAGTTTTGTCTCATCTCTGCAACTCCCGTACGGACTCAGGAGAGGCGAAGGCCGAGAGCAGTGCGTCCTCCGAAACACAACCCAACCAAGCCGCACTGCTTCTTGACACAATGCCCACAATGCCCAATGTTCTGTGGGTGTCACTGAGTAGACTGATACCCCATTTCATTGCTTCACATTCCAACCTTGTTTATCGTTATCTAGTCTAAATATGGCATGATTCCACCAATTGTAACCTTCTGCATCACTTTCAAAAAGGTACTTTTATTTTGAAGGCAAACTGCAAATTCTACTATTGTGCCTAATCCTTATTGTGGCTAGTTTCATAACACATAACCCGGTCCAGTCGAGCTTCACTAGACAGATGAAGCTAGCTGGCTGCTTATAACCTTAGCTTTGGGCAACAGGGTTAAGTAGCTGGCTAACTATTTATTTTTCATGAGCTGAAGTTCAATTTCAATAGGTGAACAACAAGTGGCTACCTAGCTAATACTTACTCACAAGGATTCCCGAAATCATTGCTAAGAATAATGAAAATGACTGCAGTTTCTACTGGTCATTGTTTTCAGGCTGGTTGTATTGGTGCTAGCTAGGTACCAAGCTAAAGCTAGCTAGCTACCCCAGAAGTTGCGGTCAAACAAATTATGCTTTATTACCAACGCGGTATTGTAAACACATGGTTCGTGGACGGTGTTTGCTTGTTTGCATACTTTTTTGTACAGCTTTGACAGCGCTACAGATAGTGGTGGTGTCGCTTAGCTTGCACGTGTAAATTCAGAACACATAATATTCTATAATAGAACTGTTATTTGACGTGTCATTAAAGCTTATTTTAACTTGTAAATAGTGTTATTTGACGTTTATCTTTTTTGACACGCAAAGACCCAAACAGCGTTCCATAGTATGTCGTGACGCTAATAGCAGTGAAGCTATTACTGTGTAACTCCTGTAAGGCAACATCTGAAAAAGAGCGCACTTGGTAGTGTGTACCGGTGCTCGACTAGTCGCGAAAGCCAACATCACCACGACAGAGAACGGTTGATTGTCAAGGGCAATGAATTCCATTATCTTGGCATTCATGGATTTCGCCTTTGAGTTGTCTCACTGAAATTTTCTTACTCTTTCAAATGACTGCTCAACTTGTTGACTGCTCGATCCACACAGCAGACATTGTGGGCTAGGTTAGGAATGCTGTGTTTTACGTGGCGTCAGTACGTCATGTACTACGTTATATAGGTATGCACATCATTTGACATCGGTTTTGCACATCAGTGTTAAACTAGACATTGGGCGATACCGATGTTGGCATTTTTAGCTATATCGTCGCGATACCGATATATCGTGCATCCTAAATGAGACCTGTTGATATTTCACTTTGAATTTGACCGTGTGTATATTAAACGATGCGTTGCACTTCCACATGTGAATGCTTCACAGAACAGTGTTACGTTGCTCTGACATCCATTTCTCAGCAGAGCGGCTCGGCTAAATGCTAAAACACTGTTTTATTTATGAGTAAACCACTTGAATCTCGACTTTGTTTGTGTTTGTTTGTAAACAAGTGAAGGTGACCACTCTCACCTTGACAAGTCAATCAGCATTCTAATGCTGTAGGTAGGAAAATGGCTGGTACTGGCTGCAATTTACATAAGGCCAACAAAAAATGTTTTTGTGTGAGTCGTAAGTGCTTGCATCTATGCATATGTGTGTGTCCGTGCATTTTGTGCGTGCATTCAACTGTACATCTACATCTTGCAGTATGGTATAACTAACTAAGGAAGGGATTCCATTCTACAGAGTGAACCCGTTGTCTTGGTGTGTTGTCCAGTGCATAGCCCCGTAGTATCTCACACTCTTATCCTCCAAAGATCAGAGAATGCTAGATGGATCAGTTCACTGAGACTCCAGTACATCAAGGAAGCAAAGGTCTACAGCAAAGACAGTGTTTTAGGCCTTATAGATCTCACTCTCTCTCTCTCATAACCATACATTGAACAATAACAGTAAGCATACAGTAGAGGACATGTGCAGGTTGATTGGTCTGTCAGACACTGTCCCTCAACTTATGGCAGGCAGCAATGTAGTGCGCTGCCAACCCACAGCTCTCTGCGTCCTCCCCCAACAGGACGGGTAGCCTACTCTCATCAGAGAGGTCTTTGAAAACTTGAATAAGGGTTTCAAATTTGGGGAAATGACACTCTAATTGTTAATTTTCACATTTTGTCAGGAAATGCAGCTCCGTCTCAGATTCTGCTGTTGTGCAGTGGTTGCACAGCCTTTCCTCAACAGGGAGCCAGGTTGTCCTGTGTCTACCCTTCTCAATAGCAAGGCTGTGCTCACTGAGCCTGTACTTAGTCAAGGTTTTTCTAAGGTTTTGATCAGTAACCATGGTCAAATAGTTAGCCACGGTGTACTGTCGATTTAGGGCCAGATAGCACTGCATTTTGCTTTGTGCTTGTTTCCCAATAAGCAATGTAGTTTTGTTTTGACTGTGTTGTAATTTGGTTTATTCTGATTGATTGGATGTTCTGGTCCTGAGGCTTCAGTGTGTTAGTAGAATTGGATTTTGGATTTGTTTTTTAATGGTGTAGAATTCCCTGCGTGCTTTCTCTCTCAGTTCATTCACTGCCTCATTAAGGTGTCCAGTTGAGCTTATTTTTAAACCTAAAGAAATTGTAGTGTGTGCAGTACTCTATATATTTTGTACCAATTGAGAACTTTGGTCTAATTCCCTGAGATCTGGATCTTCTCTCGAAAATCATTATTTTAGTATTTTTGGGGTTTACTGCCAGGGCCCAGGTCTGGCAGTACTGCTCTAGCAGGTCCAGGCTCTGCTGTAGGCCATGTGCTGTGGGTTACAGCAGGCATAGGTCATCTGCGAAGAGTAGGCATTTAACCTCTGAATTGTGGAGACTAACACCAGGGGCTGAGGATTTTTCTAGAATAGTGGCCAATTTGTTGATGTAAATATTGAAGAGTGCAGGGCTCAGTTAGCAACCCTGTTGAAGGCAATACGTGGTTAAAGAATTCTGTTATTTTCTTGCCAATTTTAATGCTGCACGTATTGCCTGTAAACATTGATTTAATTATGTAATATGTTTTACCCCCTACACCACTTTCAGTAACTTTGTAGAACAGTCCTGTATGCCAAATAGAATCAAATGCTTTTTGGAAGTCGATAAAGCAAGCGTATATTTTGGTGGACATGTTTATCAGGGTGTGTAGGGTGTAAATATGATCAGTTGTGAAATGTTTTGGTATAAATCCAACTAGGCTTTTACTCAAGACATTGTGCTTATTAAGGAAGTTTAGAACTCTTACATTTATAATACTACAGAAAACCTTCCCCAGGTTACTGTTCACACAAATGCCTCTGTAATTGTTAGGGTCAAATTTGTCTCTATTCTTAAGGATTGGGGTTATGAGTCCTTGATTCCAGATGTCAGGGAAATAACCTACACTCAGGATCAAATTAAACAGTTTTAATATAGCCAATTGAAAATTTGCACTAGTGAGTTTGAGCATCTCATTTAGGATGCTATCAGGTCTGCTTTTTTAAATTTGAGGGCCTGAAGTTTCTTATAGAGCTCCTGGTCAGTAATTG
>NW_019945249.1:48096-91379 GCF_002910315.2 Salvelinus sp. IW2-2015
AAAAAGACACACAGAGAGAGATGTAGTCAGATATTACTATTCGCCTGTCTAGTAGTTCAGTAAGTTCCCCAGTATACCTGTCTAGTAGTCCTAGAGCACCTGTAGTCAGTATATTAACCCTGGTCTAGTAGTCATAGAGCCTTGTAGTCAGATATTAACCCCTGTCTAAAAGTTTACAAAAAAGTTTACGCTCTAGAGTAGAGCACTGTAGTCAGATATTACACCCTGTCTAGTAGTCATAGAGCCCTTTAGTCAGATATTCAACCATTCAGTGACAGCATATGGCTCTTTGTGGTTACTTCAATATCGACATGTATCGTCCAATATCACTTTACAGTAAATACTGGTGACCACAGCCTCATACTGAGCCAGAGAGGGAGTGACCATTCCTGGACAGGAAGTGTTGGTTTCCTATGATGGCCTAGCCTCCCCTCGCCTCCCCTCGACCCATTCTTCCTGTCAAACAGGAAACCTGGAGGAACTAGGGACTGACCAGGGGTTTCACTGACAAACATTAAATCCTAATAAAACGGACAGTCCTCAGCACACTCACTCAGCTGAGGGAAGAAGGAAGAGAGAAGACTTTGACTGGCAGCCATGTTAGTTTGACGACTGGGTCTCAGGAGACAAGCTGCTTTCCAGAACTAAGGACATATGACTTCCCATTTCCTGTACAGTGAGGATTCTTCGCTGAGAAATTGTTTTTTTTATCCTTCCACCACTCACCTCATGCCTCGGGAATGGTGGGGTCATCCTTTCCCTTTTGACCTTTCTATTCAACCTTGTGTTGTTTGATGTTGGGGTTTTACTCAGGGAATGTACTATACTGACTGTCCTCTCTCTCTGCCCTCCCCCTTTCATCAACTCTCTCTCTCTGCTCCATCTTTCTCTCTCCTCCCCCACTCTTTCTCTCTGTCTCTGTGTGTGTGTGTCCTCCCCTTCTCCAGAGTGCAGGGATCTGATTGGCTCTGGCAGAGACAGGAAGCCCAATGCTCTAGTCCAGGTTGCTGTCATCGACCCCCGGGAACAATACCTGGTCTCCCACGCCTGCACAGAGATAGTAGAGGTAAGGCACACACACACGCATATGCACTGACACACACACACACACACCCTTTCACAAGCCACTTAATGCAGCTACCTCCCCTCCTTCTCACTCTCTTTCTCTCACACACACTCTTTTGCTATCTCACTCCCTTTCTCTGCCAGTGTCTGTTATTTTTACTGTTAAAGGGTCGCTCTGGTTCACTGGGTCTAAGCTGCTATTGCTGTTGTGGGTAACATGGAACCCAAACCGGGTGCGTCACGGTAGCATCGCGACTCACGCTGCATAAATCTCTATTCTGTGTCCCCCACACAAAGTGATCACGACACGAAACGGAGGTTAAAATTAAATCAAAAACTACCTGAACCAATTATATTAATCTTGGGAGGCAGATAAGCATTAAACATTCTATGGCAATTTACACTATCTAGCTTGCACTTGCTAGCTATTTTGTCATATTTAGCGTCATGCATGTTAGCTAGTAAGATAAATCATACTGGGATTAAACAATTGTCTAGTTATTTTACTCTGAAATGCACAAGGTCTCTACTCACGCAATAATCCACACATAAAACGGTCAACAAATGGTTTCTAGATCATCTCTCTCTCCTTCCGGCTTTTTCTTCTCTTGACTTGTATTATTAGCGGATTAGCAACTTTCTTAAATTAGCGTGCAATTACGACTGACCTTCGGTTCCGTCTTAGTCACCCCGATGGGTATAACCAATTGAGGCAGATGGACACAGTGGGTTAGAAAATTGGATTTACACATAATAAACGAATAGAAGATGGGAAGTAGGCACGTCAAGCATTAAGCAAGGCTAGGTCTGCTTATGACAGAAGATAGAACTGATTTTCTGACTTTTACAGCCCTGCAGCAGAGCTCGTATGGCGAGCAGACAGTGGGTGGGTGACAATATAAAATTAAAGTAATTAAGAAGGGATTTCTTAAATTTATTTTGGACGAGCGGTGGTATCAGCTTCTCCTTCTGTTATAAACTTGTTTGCTCTTTTTGTTCCTCTCCTTCTCCCATCCTCTCTCCAATTCACCTTACACTCTCTAGAATTTCTCTCGATCCCATTCGACTCCGCCGTCCAATCCCTCCTCGGGTCTGCTTCCATCCTCCTCCTCTCTTCTTCTCCCTTCCCTCTCCGTCCAATCTAGCTCCTCTCTCTATTCCGCTCCACATCCTCAACTCACCCTCCCTCTCTAGGTCTCCATACCATACCAAACGAACTCGCATTAATCAGTCTCTCTCTCTTCTCTCTCTCCTCTTGTACCTCTCTCCATCTCATACTCAATATTCTCTTCACTCGATACTCTCTCGTCTCTACTCCTCTCTCATACGTCCATTGCTAATTCAAATAGGGCTTTATTGGCATGGGAAAACATGTTATCCCTTGTCTTCTCTGATTATGTGGTTAGAGCCTCTATCTGTCTCAATTGACTATCAGAGTCAGTCAACTGCAGTAGCAGACTGTTGCGTGTGCCACTGTGTGTGTGTGTGTGTGTGTTGAGTCTCTGTGCTATACCAGTCTCAGCGAAGTGTCTGTGCCCTCCGACCTCTGGCATGCCTTTTTATTGCCTCAGAGCTGGAGTGTCATCTACCATGGCAACAAGACACAGTGTTTTCGGCGGGGCAACATCTGTCCCGGGCTGGAATACCACTAGAACACACACACACACACACACACACACACACACACACACACACACACACACACACACACACACACACACACAAAACCCCACCATTACTCCTAACTAACCCACTCACACAGCGAGCACATTTACACACACTAACCACACACCAACACCCCACTACACCACTCCCCCCAACACCACTCAACCTTCTAACAACTATTCACTACATATCGTGAGAGAACACAAAGAAGGGGTTTATCTCTCTCTTATCTAGCTGATTAAGCAGCAGGAAGATTTACTGTTTTCAAGACGGTCCCTTCGTCTCTGACTGTAGAAACTCCATAGAAAATAAAAGGAGTCCTCGTGCTCCACTCACTCCGGGTCTGGGTCCAAGTGGAAAACACAGGATGTGGTGCAGCAGTTAGCAGTACAGTACGGCTCAGCCAAGCTCACTGCTGCAGGACTAGTGTGATTCCATAGCTGTAATGTGACTCTTGTTTTGGAGAGGGATCTGAGAACAACATGGACTGCTGCTTTCGGCTTCTCAAAAGGAGGGTACGTATGGATACTGTATGTATGTAGCTGTGGAGATCTCTTCTGATCATACTGTAGACGTGTCTCTGGATTTATAGTCGCATGGTATTGTAAATATTGAACCAGATGCAGTGTAACTTCTGTATCTGACTGGTCGGTGTATTGGAATGACTAGTCTCTCTAATTCATTACGTATCACTGAACACTGATAGGGATTTTTTTGGGGGAACAACTTGTATTTATTTTCAAAGGATAACAGACAAGAACAAATAGCATCAGGAATGGTTTTACAGTAAGATACTCAACAATAACACTAACTGGCAGTACACCATACAGAGTGTGTGTGGCCAGCCATAGGGAGTCCCTATACTACATTGTTTAATTGAGCTCTGTCTGTCTGTCCATCATTCCTCAGTGCTGCAGCTGTTCCTTCATTGACCTCTCCGGTTAAAAGGGGGAAGGCCCTATGTGTGTGTGTGTGTGCTCACACTCATGTCTGTGTATGAAGTGTGAATATGTCAGAGACAGGCCGGCTGCCGTGTGTTGTTCCCAGAGGCCCTGGTGTCCAACAGCTGGGTCTTACCAGACTGGCAGCTCCCGCTATGCCTGGAGACAGACTGGAGACTGGTGGCCTGCTGCCTGCCCCCCCCCCCCACCCCCACCAACCCCCTCTCTCTCTCATGTGATCAGGGTGTTATTGAAGCCTTACAGAGCAGGTGTTTCCTTATCATAAACAGTCCATCTTGGGGAAGTGTGAAGCCTATAGACAGAGACCCTTTCTTCATTTGAATTATTTTTGTTTGAAACATTGGGCATAAAGTTAAATAAACTAATATAAATATAAGCAGTAGATATCAACAGACTTCAAAGCAATCTGTCCTATCAATCGGTCCTATCAATCGGTCCTATCAATCTGTCCTATCAATCTGTCCTATCAATCAGTCCTATCAGACATGTTGGGCTCAAGTGTAAACACTACTAAAATGCTATTGGAGATCCCCTCTCACCATCTCTAAGCACCCAGAGAGGTGTGGGTTACATACTGTACCTCAGAGAGGAGGCAGACAGGACAGAGAGGGTGACATTTAGGCCCCACGGTAATCTGTTTGTCTATGGGAAAATCTTATTCTTGAAAGCCATTACCGCCAAGGGCCCAGGAGTGGCCTTCTCAAAAAAGGGATTTGACGGCACGCGTGGGCCAGCCAAGTGCCCAGTAGGATAAAACAAGCCTTTCATGTCATGCTAGTGAAGTGAGGCGTGTGTGTGTGTGTGTGTGTGTGTGTGTGTGTGTGTGTGTGTGTGTGTGTGTGTTGTGTGTGTGTGTGTGTTGTGTGTGTGTGTGTTGTGTGTGTGTGTGTGTGGGTGTGTGTGTGTGTGTGTGTGTGTAAAATATGATGAGGGGTCAAGGGAATGGGTGAGAGCCAACTGTCTGAGAGTGCTCCTGCCATGGGACGATACTCCCCCTCCACACACACACACACCCTCTAATAGTGTAGTGCCTCGCCCATTCCTTGGAGGTCTGAACCAAAGGCACCGAGAGGGGCGTCACTGTCTATATACGCCAGCTGTCTCCCATACTGCTGTAGACATACTGCCTGACTGGCTGACCATTGACTGACTGTCTAGCTACTTCTCTCTGAAGTACTACTGCTGTAGACATACTGCCTGACTGGCTGGACAATTGACTGACTGTCTAGCTACTTCTCTCTGAAGTACTACTGCTGTAGACATACTGCCTGACTGGCTGGACCATTGACTGACTGTCTAGCTACGTCCTCTGAAGTACTACTGCTGTAGACATACTGCCTGACTGGCTGGACCATGACTGACTGTCTAGCTACTTCTCTCTGAAGTACTACTGCGCTACGCCACTCTACCTGTTTGTACCGCTGCTGTGAATTTGGCTGTAGATGGAGTTGCCAAACATGCTGGTAAGTATGAAAGAAGGCTATTCAGGTCAGAATGTCTTGTTGAAGGAATTTGAGGTGCGTGTGCGTGTGCGTGTGCGTGTGCGTGTGCGTGTGTGTGTGTGTGTGTGTGTGCATGCATGTGAGCACTCAGTGAGTCTGATTTCCCTTGTTTTGCCCGCTGTACCAGATTGTGTGTGAATGTGCCTCCTCCAGAATGCCCATATGCCCCTCAAAGCATGGTAGAATGGTAGCATAGTAGTATGGTAGAATGGTAGAATGGTAGTATGGTAGTATGGTAGTATGGGTATGGTAGTATAGTAGTATGGTAGAATGGTAGCATGGTATCTGGGTAGCAGTACTGGCAACACTGTATTACTGACAGCATGGGAGTAGAGTACTCTCCAATGGATTAGTGTTGTTTTCTCTCTCCACTGCTTGGTGTTAAATACAGGGGATGAAAACATCTAGTAGACTAGGGAGGAGAAGGGAGGAGAGAGGTTTGTGTAGAGGTTGGCTCCTGAGGAGTGTGTGTGTGTGTGTGTTGTGTTTGCAGAGGTGTGTAACACGTGGTTGTCCTGGGGTAGCCTCATGTCTTGGCTGCCGATCTGAAACCACAGGTCCTTCCACAGTCTACATCCCTCCAGTACTCCCCTACTGTATCAATGGGCTTACTGTGTTAGTTGTTAGTCATCTTGGATAAGGATGTCCTCGTAGTCAATAAAGGACATTGTAAACAGACTGGAAGCTTCTATCGATCCTTTGTTGAGGTGACTAATCTGAGCGATTTGGGTTTTCCTAGCCGACGACCGTGCTACGGCGGAATGCAGTACTGGAGACAGTGGAGACATTTTTCATGTCGACAGATTATCGTTAGGGTGTTTACGGATGCACCAGGGCTGAGTGTATGCTTTCTGAGTGTGTGTGTGTGAGACAATGCCTCCATGTGCTTGTTTGTGTGTGTCCGCGTGTGTCCATGTGTGTGGCTACTGATTTGTTGTCCAGCCTGTCCCGGGGGCCTGCGTTCCAGAGCCACCCATCAGGGCAGGGCAACAGGAAGAGGGAGCCCCTGGTGTAAACACCAGTTTGCTTTGAACACGCAAAGCTTCACTACACCAGGGTATATACAGACCCAGTCCGGGTACACATTATACCAGGTCACAGTAGGCTCCATAGGCCTCTCTTTCCCCATGGCCGGGCCGCCCTATGGGGGGGGCGGGGGGGGGGGGGGGGCTGTGGTGCTTGGGGTCTTGTGGAAACCTGGGTGTGTTTGTGTGTTTAGGCTAGCTGAGGTCATGCATCCATGTGTCTGTGTACAGTACCAACCCTCTATGGCAACAAGCTCTCAGTCTCACTGCAGAATCAGATGTCCAAGCCCTTAAAATGCCACATTTTTTGGCATTCACTCTGTAAACGTTAAGGATTGGCTTTAAACAAAAAAACAACTTCATGGTTAACACCTGCATTGCTTGCTGTTTGGGTTTTAGGCTGGGTTTCTGTACAGCACTTCGAGATATTAGCGATGTAACGAGGGCCATATTAACATAAATTTGATTGATTGATCAAAAATATAGCTTAACTTGTTGTTAATCCAGCCGCCGTGTCAGATTTCAAAAAGGCTTTATGGCGAAAGCAGACCATGCGATTATCTGAGGACAACACCTTGCATACAAATCATATTTCAACCAGCCAGGTGCGACACAAAAGTCAGAAATAACGATATAATTCATGCCTTACCTTTGAAGATCTTCTGTTGGCACTCCAAAATGTCCCAGAAACATCACAAATGGTCCTTTTGTTCGATAAATTCCTTCTTTATATCCCCAAAATGTCCATTTATTTGGCGTGTTTGATTCAGAAATACACCGGTTCCAAATCGGCCAACATGACTACAAAGTATCTAATAAGTTACCTATAAACTTGGTCCAAACATTTCAAACAACGTTCCTAATCCAAACTTAGGTATCCTAAAACGTAAATAATCAATCAAATTTAAGACGGGATATACGGTGCTCAATACCGGACGAAAACAAAGTGAAGAGCGTTCCAGGTCGTGCGCAACAAAAGACTTGAGTCCATCTGAGTGACACATGGATTACATGGAAAGGAATACTTCTTCATTTCTCAAAAGAAAAACATCAACCAATTTCTAAAGAGTGTTGACCTCTAGTGCAAGCCATTGGAACTGCAAGCATATTCCTATTAAAAAGGGCTTACCATAGAAACTTATGGAAAACACATTGAGCTCAATTTATTTTTCCCTGGATAGATTGTGCTTGGGGTTTCGCCTGCCAAATCAGTTCTGTTATACTCACAGACATTATTCTAACAGTTTTAGAAACGTCAGTGTTTTCTATCGAAATCTACTAATAATATGCATATCCTAGCTTCTGGGCCTGAGTAGCAGGCAGTTTACTTTGGGCACGCTTTTCATCCGGATGTGAAAATAGCCCAAAGAGGTTTTAAGTTAAAGGGATACTTTGGGATTTTGGGAATATAGCCCGTTATCTACTTCCCCAGAGTCAGATGAACTTGTGGATACCATTTGTATGTCTTTGTGTCCAGTATGAAGGAAATTACAGGTTGTTTTGCGAACCAATGCTAACTGCCGTTAGCGCAAAGACTGGAAGTCTATGAGAAGTCTACCCATAGACTTCCATTTATTGCGCTAACACCCAGGAGCAGTAGGGAAGCAGACTGAGCACAGCTGTTGGCTCACTCATCCCCCTCTCTCTCTCTCTCTCTCTCTCTCTCTCTCTCTCTCTCTCTCTCTCTCTCTCCACCTCTCCCCCCCACCCACACACGCTCCTTCTCAATTTCAATTAATGTGCTTTATTGGCATGAGGAAATATATGTTTACATTGCCAAAGCAAGTGAAATAGATAATAAACAAAAGTGAAATAAACAATAAATAATTAGCAGTAAACATTACACTTACAAGCGTTCCAAAAGAATAAAGACATTTCAAATGTAATATTATTTCTCCCTCTCTCTCACGCTCTCTCTCTCTCATGTTCCTTCTCACCCTCTCTCAGGGTAGCAGAGACCCGTTGTTCCTGACAGGGGTGACCTTCCCTCCGGAGTACCCTGCCAGCCCAGAGACGCTAGTCAAGCTCACCGTCTACGATGTGAGAGACAAGGCCCGCGACAATGTAAGTAAACCGCTAAGTGTGTGAAGGGGCTGAGGGTGTGTAAGGGGAGAGTGTGTGTTGGGGAAGGAGTGTGTGGGGGGAGAATGGGCAATGCCTCACATTGTTGTTTTCTTTGCTGTGCGTGCCGAAGGTCTTTCTTTTGTGTGTGGTTTTGTTCATCTGGCTGCGCTGCAAACACTTGCAGGGCGGTAGAGAACAGAAGTTGGGAGCCCTTAAGTATGGGTGATCTATCATGTTGTTACGCATTTGAAGTGAAGTCACAGGCCTTCACATTGAGTTCTGTCTGTGTGGCATGAACTGGGTCAAAGGAGATCTGAAAGCAAGAGCGAGGCCTTTGGTGATCTTCCCATGGGAATACATACCCAGAATGGGGATAGCTCTAGACATGGAATTCTGAATGTTGGTCGGTCTGGGTCTTCTGGTTCGGAATCCTTTTAAACCACCTTCAAATCATCTAATGGCTTCTCCAATATGAAACACTTTAGGCTTCCCTTGGATACTGGCTATGAAGGATTAATTAGCTATTAAGGCTATGGGTTATTTACTCCACGATGATGTCATAGCTGTTGTATGGATTCTATACACTAGCTACCACTACAGCACTGTGACAGCACTACCTGGAGCACTGGGAACAGAAAGATCTGGAACAGCGACATCATAGCTATTGTATGGGTTCTATTTAAGCAATAAGGCCCGAGGGGGTGTTGTATATGGCCAATATACCACAGCTACGGGCTGTTCTTAAGCACGACGGAACGCAGAGTGACAAGATACACCCCTTAGCATATTGGCAATTTACCACAAACCACAGAGGTACCTTATTGCTATTGTGAACTGCTTACCAATGCAACTACAACAGTACCAATACATGTTTTGTCATACCCGTGGTGTACGTTCTGATATACCACGGCTTTCAAGCCAATCAGCATTCGGGGCTTGAACCACCCAGTTTATAAAGTGCGTTACAGATGCCACATGGTCACCTAGCTTATGTAAACGTGTATCTCACAGCTACATACACCTACAGTACACATGGGATACATTCAGTCCCTCTATGCTTCTGACTTGTGGCTATATCATATCCATTGTGGGGATCCTATGTTGTCATACTGCCGATATCACAACATGTATTTCACACCTACACATGAGAACATAAAAGTATATAAACTGTTGGTTGAAAAAGAGACAACTCAAACTGGACTTCACTCGGGTTAGAAAAATAGGTTTGTTTCACTCTTCCTGAGCCTCAGGTACTGTAGAGTAGTTGAATCCAACTGTTCTGTAAAAACTTGCTAACAACCCCTCAAGCCTGGGATCTAAACGATGCAAGCTAGTTCCTTCTGAGGTCTTCATGTAATATTGATGGAAGACTACACCTATGTGAGCCCCAACACTGTTTAAACTCTACAATACCTTCACCGTGTAAGACTCGGTTAGACACTGGTCATGTCAAGCAGTCAGTCACGTATCCCAAGTGGGAGAGTTCTGTTAAAAATGAATGTTGAATCGTTCGTGCCCACACAAGCTAACGCCTTGATATAAAGATATTTTATAGATGCCTGGTAAAGGCATAAGCTGTGTTACATCTGGGAATGGTTGGCGGGAGCTCATTGTCCAGGTCACTTTGGAGCCTATGGGTTTTATAGAATGTTCTGGTTCTTTGGTCTGTATTTGTTGAGGGATGAAAATAAAGTGAATTTCATTGTTTACCCCTCACAAATGGGAGGAGTCATGAACCTTATTGAGACATCGTCTTGGTCTTTTTGGGACAGCTACTGTACTTGGATGTACATTATAACCTCTCCTTTCAAACCTGATCGTAAAACCCAACCAAGCATACCAGCATCATCCTTTATTCCATTTACTAAAACATCCATAATAATCAGAATCTATCAGAATTCAGCAGAGCAATGTTCCCTCTAGTTTGTTGGGGGCACTGAGCCAATTTCAGGTCTTGGGAGCAGAATTCTGGGCAACTTCTGGCCCATGTTTACAGTGACCACTGAGGCTGTACCTTTAAAGTTTTAGACAGTAGCCAATAGGCTATTGTGGCTATTTGAGCATAATGTAGGCCTATATAAGTGGCCTACTAACAAAACCAATGGAGCACATCTTAACATTTTCACATGGAAATAGCTTTTGATTTCTATGATATATCCTACAGTAGCCTATAGGTTGTGTTCAATGCAGGCCTACATTGCATCAGACTTTTAAAAACGTTTTTACATTATGCAGGGAATCAATTCATAATTGTTGTATGATACAAGAAACCACATTACGAAATATAATACCATACAGAGAATTAGAGCATGTAGACTACCCTCTGCCTATTGGCTTATTTCCATATTCAAGCCTGTGTAAAAATACAACACTGCCCCATTAATTAAGACATAAACAAGCTTTTTACCTGACTCGGTTTTCAAAGACAACTTGAAATGTAGCCTGCACGATTTGTGTTCTTGTAGGAAGCAGTAACTCCCCATTGCTGACCAATACTTACCTATAACTTGACTAATAACTCGCTATAACTAGTAAAAAATATCAACAAATGTGCACATGTGCAGTTCTGCGCTCTGATCTGAAATGCGTGTTCCCTGCAGATGATTGAAAGACGGCTTGTGGGCTACCTGTCAAGAGAATATTCCGTTACGCTCTGTGCTCTGCCTACAACAAAATCACAGACTCAATCTTACAAAGTTAGATTTGTTTTGGTTTGTTGCATTGAAAAGGGTCTGATATAATATTGATTCGATCACAGAGAAAAACATAGATCTGTATAGCGCATGGAAACTAATGTGGAGAATTCAGTGAAGTTCAATCTCTTGCGTCTCTTCACGCCACGGACACGCGCAGTTTAGAGGGAATATTGCAGCAGAATAAAATCAGACAGAATATTCTGCCTTGCTGTGGAGACTGTCTCCTGACTAGTCAGGGTTCTCACTCACAACACTTCCATTCACTCAAAATAGTCAGAGAGACACCGTGCGCGTGTCAGTGGCGGTTGTTATGGGGGCCGTTTAAGATTTGTTTTTCTCATGAGCATGACTTTATTTCTATTACAGCATATTGGATTACTGTCATTCAGATTCCATTCGCTCAGTTCAATGTAACAGCGATAGGTTAGGCTACTACATGATACTGGAATTTTCCCTATACCCATCATGAGGTTGCTACAACATAGCCTATGAATGAAAGTATACAACGTAGGTGCACACAGGTCCAGAGAAAAGGTGACAGACAGTGACACATGGACAGACAGTGACACATTCAATACCACCTTGCACACTCTTACCTTCATCTAGCTGATATAGGGTGTAATCATTAGTCCAACAGTTGCAAATGAGAGTTTCTATTGGACAAATTCAGATATGTTTATCCCTGTTTTGTTGTGTTTGCTTCCGTTTAAGAAACATTTTTCAACAGAATCGGTGGAATGAATACATCCCTGTTCAGCGGAAACACAGTTCACTTTCATAACAGCCACGTTGTATTCCTTCTCGTATCTATGCACTCTCCTCCTCTCAGCTTTTCCCTTCACTTGTGGACTTAAAGGCACAACATCAGCTGTATGTGACCAGGTGAAAAAACCTGTGCAAGCCAAACCATATCATAACCACTACACACAGCCTACATCATTGTCACCATATTAGTTAAAGTAACGTCGTAGTCAACATAGCTAATAGAACTAACATGTTAGTAAACCCGCTACTTGCAGTAACGTTACAATGTACAGTCAGTAAGCAGCTTAGCACTTACACCGGCGGGCAACGGTGGCAATGAATGAGTAAAAACCAAACGCTTAACTTGACTTGGAAGAGTTCCAGTGTTGTTGGATAGTCACAGCCAGCTAGCTAACATAGCATCCCTCTGTTTTAGCAGGGCGTTTGAGTTAGCGAAACTAGCTAGCTGCATTTGTAAGCTAAGTAAGTGAAACTGAAAGTGAAAAAAAAGTATCCTCTCTCTCTCTGTGTGTGTGTGTTGCTTCTCCATTTTGGAAGAAATTAATTTGTTAAAAAATGTGTTAAACTATTGTCTTTCTCTCTATTTGAGTCAACTACTCACCACATTTTATGCACTGCAGTGCTAGTTAGCTTATGCTTTCAGTACTAGATTAATTCTCTGATCCTTTGATTGGGTGGACAACATGTCAGTTCATGCTGCAAGAGCTCTGATAGTTTGGAGGATATCCTCCGGAAGTTGTCATAATTACTGTGTATGTCTATGGAAGGAGGTGAGAACCTTGAGCCTACTAGGTTTTGTATTGAAGTCAATGTACTCAGAGGAGGACGGAAGCTTGCTGGCATCCGGCTACACCATGGAGTGCTGTTGAGGCTGCTGCTGTTGAGGCTACTGTAGACCATTGCAAAATAATGCGTTTTAATCAATTATTTGGTGATGTGATTATGTTTAGTATCATTTTATCAAAAAACCTTTTTTTTTATGGTTTACAATTTAATTTTTATGAAATTCTCTGAGGAGGATGGTCCTTCCCTAGAGGAGACAACTAGTTTCAACTAGTCTCCTCTAGTCTCTAGTCTACTCCTCCAGTTGTCTCCTCTTCTAGTCTCCTCCTCTAGTTTCCTCCACTAGTTTCCTCCACTAGTCTCCTCCTCTTGCCTTCTCCTCTAGTCTCCTCCTCTAGTTGTCTCCTCCTCTAGTTGTCTCCTAGTGGTCCTCCTCTAGTTGTCTCCTCTAGTGTTCCTTCCTCCCTAGTTTCTTCTCTCCTCCTCTAGTCTCCTCTAGTTGTCTCCTCCTCTAGTTTCTTCCTCTTGTTTTCTCCTCTAGTCTCCTCCTCTAGTCTCCTCCTCTAGTAGGTCTCCTCCTCTAGTTCTTCCCCTCTTGCCTTCTCCTCTAGTCTCCTCCTCTAGTGTTCTCTCTAGTGTCACTCCTAGTTTCTTTCTCCTCCTCTAGTCTCCTCCTCCTAGTTTCCTCTTGCCTCTCCTCTAGTTCCTCCTCTAGTCTCCTCTTAGTTGTCTCCCTCTAGTGTCTCCTCTAGTTTCTTCTCTCCTCCTCTAGTCTCCTCCTCCTAGTTTCCTCTTGCCTTCTCCTCTAGTGTCCTCCTCTAGTCTCCTTCTAGTTGTCTCCTCTAGTGTCTCCTCCTAGTTTCTTCTCTCCTCCTCTAGTCTCCTCTAGTTGTCTCCTCCTCTAGTTTATTCCTCTTGTTTTCTCCTCATCTACTCTCTTCCACTAGTCTCCTCTAGTCTCCTCCTCTAGTCTCCTCTAGTTGTCTCCTCTTCTAGTCTCCTCCTCAAGTCTCCTCCTCTAGTTGTCTCCTAATCTAGTCTCCTCGCTTTGTCTCCTCTAGTTGTCTCCTCCTCTAGTCTCCTCTAGTTGTCTCCTCTTCTAGTGTCCTCCTCTAGTTTCCTACAGTCTACTCCTCTAGATGTTTATAATTTTACAATAGTCTCCCCCTCCAGTCTCTAGTCTCCCCCTAGTCTCCTCCTCTAGTTGTGTCCTCCTCTAGTTGTCTCCTTTTCTAGTCTCCTCCTCTAGTGTCCTCCTCTTAGTTTCCTCTAATCTACTCCTCTAGATGTTTAACAATTTTACAAAAGTCTTCCACTCTAGTCTCCTCTAGTTGTCTCCTCTTCTAGTCTCCATCTCTAGTCTCCTCCTCAGTAGTCTCTCCTCTAGTAGTCTCCTCCCTCTAGTAGTCTCCTCTCTTTCTAGTAGTCTCCTCTTCTAGTAGTCTCCTCTTCTAGTAGTCTCCTCTTCTAGTAGTCTCCTCCTTCTAGTAGTCTCCTCTCAGTAGTCTCCTCTCTAGTAGTCTCCTCTAGTCTCCTTAGTTCCTCCTCTCGTTTCCCCTAGTCTACTCCTCAGATGTTTTACAATATTACAATAGTCTTCCCCCTCTGGTCTCCTCTAGATTCCTCTCCGTCTCCTCACTCGCCCTACAGAGTACAATTAAGGACTTTCCACTGGGGACACACTGTTGTTTCCACATAATTTCAATCTAATTACGCTGAACCAACGTGGAATAGACATCGAATTGAACGTCTGTGCCCAGTGGGTTGACTGAGTACTGCTCTCAAAGGAGACTTTGGTATGTACGAATCTGAAGGGAGAGACAATATTACATTTTCTAAAACGTCGACCCCTTTTGACTTGTCTTTTTCTCACCCTTTTTGAGTTGTCTTTTCTCGTCTTTCCTTTTTATTAGTGGTTTTCACAGCAGCAAGCTACAGTACAGTGGTTCCAGATCTTTCTCTTCCCTCTGGCTCCAGTGCTCCAGTTCTCCTGTAGTCTGTAACACACTAGACGTGTTGCTCTGCTGGCTGGGCTCAGCTTGTACAGCGCTAGCTGCTTGACTTGGTCTCATTAGCCAGTGTGTAAGGTGTACGGCCGTGACCTCAAACACGAGTTGACACCCCACATCAGCCCCCCTGGTGCAAATGGGAGCCGATCAACCAACGCTCCAGTAATTTAATGTCACATTTTTGGTGATAGAAAAGAAAAAGAGCGATTTTGGAAATGTGGAAGAATGTGTGTGTGTGTGGGTGCATTTTGAGTTGTGTTTACAGATGAGCAACCAGCATTTCAAATCAAATCAAATTTTATTAGTCACATACACATGGTTAGCAGATGTTAATGCGAGTGTAGCGAAATGCTTGTGCTTCTAGTTCCGACAATGCAGTTATAACCAACAAGTAATCTAACCTAACAATTCCACAACTACTACCTTATACACACACACAAGTGTAAAGGATAAAGAATATGTACATAAAGATATATGAATGAGTGGTGGTACAGAACGGCATGGCAAGATGCAGTAGATGGTATAGAGTACGGTATATACATATGAGATGAGTACTGTAGGGTATGTAAACATAAAGTGGCATAGTTTTAAGTGGCTTAGTGGTACATGTATTACATAAGATGGCAAGATGCAGTAGATGAATATAGAGTACAGTATATACATATGAAGATGGGTAATGTAGGGTATGTAAACATTATATTAAGTGGCATTGTTTTAAAGTGGCTAGTGGTACATTTTTACCATAATTTCCATCAATTCCCATTTTTAAAGTGGCTGGAGTTGATCAGTAGGTTGCAGCGGCGCTAAATGTTAGTGGTGGTCTGTTTAATCAGTCTGATGGCCTTGAGATAGAAGCTGTTTTTCAGTCTCTCGGTCCTGCTTTGATGCACCTGTACTGACCTCCGCTTCTGGATGTGATAGCGGGTGAACAGGCCAGTGGCTTGGGTGGTTGTTTGTCTTGATGATCTTTATGGCCTTCCTGTGACATCGGGTGGTGTAGGTGTCCTGGAGGGCAGGTAGTTTGCCCCGGTGGTGCGTTCTGCAGACCTCACTACCCTCTGGAGAGCCTTACGTTTGTGGCGGAGCAGTTGCCGTACCAGGCGGTGATACAGCCCGACAGGATGCTCTCGATTGTGCATCTGTAGAAGTTTGTGAGTGCTTTTGGTGACAAGCCGAATTTCTTCAGCCTCCTGAGGTTGAAGAGGCGCTGCTGCGCCTTCTTCACAACGCTGTCTGTGTGGGTGGACCAATTCAATTTGTCCGTGATGTGCTACACCGAGGAACTTAAAACTTTCCACCTTCTCCACTACTGACCCGTCGATGTGGATAGGGGGTGCTCCCTCTGCTTTTTCCTGAAGTCCACAATCATCTCCTTTGTTTTGTTGACGTTGAGTGTGAGGTTATTTTCCTGACACCACACTCCGAGGGCCCTCACCTCCTCCCTGTAGGCCGTCTCGTCGTTGTTGGTAATCAAGCCTACCACTGTAGTGTCATCCGCAAACTTGATGATTGAGTTGGAGGCGTGCATGGCCACGCAGTCGTGGGTGAACAGGGAGTACAGGAGAGGGCTCAGAACGCACCCTTGTGGGGCCCAGTGTTGAGGATCAGCGGGGTGGAATGTTGTTACCTACCCTCCACCACCTGGGGCGGCCCGTCAGGAAGTCCAGGACCCAGTTGCACAGGGCGGGGTCGAGACCCAGGGTCTCGAGCTTGATGACAGTTTGGAGGGTACTATGGTGTTAAATGCTGAGCTGTAATCGATGAACAGCATTCTCACATGGGTATTCCTCTTGTCCAGATGGGTTAGGGCAGTGTGCAGTGTGGTTGCGATTGCGTCGTCTGTGGACCTATTGGGTCGGTAAGCAAATTGGAGTGGGTCTAGGGTGTCCGGTAGGGTGGAGTGATATGGTCCTTGACTAGTCTCTCAAAGCACTTCATGATGACGGAAATGAGTGCTACGGGGCGGTAGTCGTTTAGCTCAGTTACCTTAGCTTTCTTGGGAACAGGAACAATGGTGGCCCTCTTGAAGCATGTGGGAACAGCAGACTGGGATAAGGATTGATTGAATATGTCCGTAAACAACACCAGCCAGCTGTCTGCGCATGCTCTGAGGACGCGGCTGGGAATGCCGTCTGGGCCTGCAGCCTTGCGAGGGTTAACACGTTAAATGTTTTACTCACCTCGGCTGCAGTGAAGGAGAGCCCGCAGGTTTTGGTAGGGGCCGTGTCAGTGGCACTGTATTGTCCTCAAAGCGGGCAAAAAAGTTGTTTAGCCTGTCTGGGAGCAAGACATCCTGGTCCGCACGGGGCTGGTTTTCTTTTTGTAATCCGTGATTGACTGTAGACCCTGCCACATACCTCTTGTGTCTGAGCTGTTGAATTGCGACTCGATTTTGTCTCTGTACTGGGACTTAGCCTGTTTGATTGCCTTGCGGGGAGAATAGCTACACTGTTTGTATTCGGTCATGCTTCCGCGTCACCTTGCCCTGGTTAAAAGCAGTGGTTCGTGCTTTCAGTTTCACGCGAATGCTGCCGTCAATCCAGGTTTCTGGTTTGGGAATGTTTTAATCGTTGCTGTGGGTACGACATCGTCAATGCACTTCCTAATGAACTCGCTCACCGAATCAGCATATTGGTCAATATTTTTGTGGACGCAATGCGGAACATATTCCAATCCGCGTGATCGAAGCAGTCTTAAGCGTGGATTCAGATTGGTCGGACCAGCGTTGAACAGACCTGAGCCGGGAGCTTGTTGTTTAGTTTCTGTGTTTGTAGGCTGGAATCAACAAAATGGAGTCGTGGTGTTTCCGAAAGCGGGGCGGGGAGGGCCTATATGCGTCGCGGAAATTAGTATAACAATGATCTAGGGTTTTCCAGCCCTGGTAGCACAATCGATATGCTGATAGAATTTAGGGAGTTTTGTTTTTAGATTAGCCTTGTTAAAATCCCCAGCTACGATGAATGCAGCCTCAGGGTGGTTGTGGTTTCCAGTTTACAAAGAGTCAGATAGAGTTCGTTCAGGCCATCGATGTGCTTGCTTGGGGGGAATATATACGCTGTGATTATGATTGAAGAGAATTCCCTTGGTAGATAATGCGGTCGACATTTGATTGTGAGGAGTTCTAGATCAGGTGAACAGAATGACTTGAGTTCCTGTGTGTTGTTATGATGATCACACCACGTCTCGTTAATCATAAGGCATACCCCCCCGCCCTCTTCTTACCAGAAAGATGTTTGTTTTCTGTCGGCGCGATGCATGAAGAAACCACTGCTGCACCGACTCCGTTAGCGTCTCTTGAGTTAGCCATGTTTCCGTGAAGCAGAGCACGTTGCAATCCCTGATGTCTCTCTGGATGCTACCCGTGCTCGGATTTCATCAACCTTATTGTCAAGAGACTGGACATGGCGAGTAGTATGCTAGGGAGTGGAGCGCGATGTGCCGTCTCCGAAGCCTGACCACGAGACCGCCTCGTTTGCCCTTTTACGGCGTCGCACAGGGTCGTCGCCGGCTGGGATCAGATCCATTGTATTGGGTGGAAGGCAAAACACTGGATCCGTTTCGGGAAAGTCATATTCCTGGTAGGAACGATGATGAGTTGACGTTAATCGTATATTCAGTAGTTCCTCCCGACTGTATGTAATGAAACCTAAGATTACCTGGGGTACCGATGTAAGAAATAACACATAAAAAAGCAAAATACTGCATATTTTCCAAGGAACGCGAAGCGAGGTGGCCATCTCTTTCCGGCGCCGGATGTTTTATTTTACAAGTCATATGCAGCTCGCAATTAATTCCAAAGGCGAGCACGTCACCGCTTCTAGCGTCGGTCGCGAAAAAGGCGGTTATTTGACAGACCACTAGGTAAACATCAAATAAAATCTCTGGCGTCTTAAATTGGCCTGATGTGTGCTATCTTTATGTCCACTGCAAGGGGTTAGGTTGGTCATTGAAGGGGAAAGGAGAGGAGGACGAGACAGGAAAACTAATGAAGCAGATTTTCTAGATGAATCCCTTAATATTCCAGGAGGAGCAGAATGTTACATTTCATACTGGGATGATTTCCCTTTGCCTCCGGCTTCCAAGTTGTCTGAGATGTGCATTCCGAGATGAGCCCCGGTGCTGCTGCAATGCTGCCGTGAATACATGAGAGGACGGACAGAGCAGATCGAATGGTAAGAGGTAGAGTGGAGGGGGTGGGGGGGTGACGAGGCCTGTTCTCTCTGACTGAGTGATCTAACCCCAGGCCTTGTTGTCAAGGGTGATAGGTTACCCAGAATTACCCAGATTTCCCCTGTATATAGCTGGATCCCATGGGCATTAGATTGTACATTCCGATCATGTCCCCACTTGTTCAATTAAACCTCTACACGTCAAGACCCCCCTCCCCCAAGGAAGTGTAATTCCACTCCATCCAACACAACGTATTGCTGGATAAAATGATTTTAGGGACTGGGAAAGATATTCCGTACTCTTCGTAGGCTGGCTTCGTAGGTTTGGCAGTTTAGACATCATTTGGGCCAGCGACCTCATGAATGCATGATTCATAACCTTTATGAAATAGTGTTACTTGCATAATAGATATTATTTCTCCAGAGTACATTTTTCCTCGTACTCAAATTACGCGAATTGCACAAACAAAACCTAATTAGACTATTAGATAACCTTCAGTAATTGAAAGAGAAGATTCACAGTGAACTCAGACGACAGATCCAGAATAACAGACCAAAAGCCTACGACCTGCAAAGACTCAAATTGGAGGCGAAGAGGGAGAGCGACCGAGAGACGAGGGTTCGTGAACAGATCTGTGGCCAATTATTTCACAAAGTGCAGCGCATCAGAGGGCTCTTATCAAAGTAGAGGGGGAGAAGAGATAACGACAGGCTGAGATGGAGGCCGAGAAAGCGAGGGAGAGAGACGACTGAAAGCATATGGGAACAAACACAATATTGTTTGTATGCATTGTTGTGCATTGTCTGTCTCGCATTCTAGTGCTCACTTACCTTGTTGAAGAAGCTCGGAGACACGGAACACCAAACTAATATCGAGAGCAGGAGCTTCTTGTCGGAATCAAAGCGATTACCCAGCATCCTCTATGGTCTACGAAGATAGGACGGCAGCCTGTAGATTGTAGTAGAGCCCTTGTGTGTAATCATAGGCTCATTTATCTCTACGTCTGGCCTCTTTGATGTTATGAACATGTAATGCGGTTTTCATTGTGTGTGTGTCATAGTAATCTTCAGATCATGAAGAGGGGATTTGATTGGGTTCTGTGATGTGTGATACACAGTACCGTGACGAACGATAGACAAGCTCCTCTCAGCAAAGTATAGAACTGGGGCGTGTCCAGTCATTTCCATGAAGACGCCATAACATGTATTCAAATACAGAGCTTTTTACTTTATTGCTTTAATCACCGTTTAAGATGGTCGTCCCGCAAACACTGACAAGCACGCACACGCACCACCAGCCTTTATACTATCATTCAAGTGACACCCTTGAAGGTGTAGAGAAATACTTATTAGATCCAGGATGAGTACAAAGTAGCATGGAGGGTACTGATCAATATGCTCAACCTCCAACCCCCTGTCAAAGCAGCAGAGACACAGGAGCAAGACATGCTTACGCACACCTATCCTCTCTCCGCTTTATTGTGTGTAGGTGGAGGAGATGGTGCAGGAAAAAAGCCCTACATCGTGTCTAGCTGTAATTCACATCAAGTGATGTTGTCATTATCTTCACGTTCCTTCACTGGACAAGCGTCAGAGTGCAAGACATGGCTCAATGGCACGTATGCTTAGCATCGTGCAATATACCAGTCATTACAGTGCCTGTCCTTCCAATGTACCGGTCATTGTCTCTCCTCTTTTAACTGACTTTTAGATAGTAGTTAAAGCAGTTCCCTGGGCTCTCTATTTCTACAGTCTCCATGTGACCCAAGGGAATCATTGCTCCAATTATGTAGCTACTGCTGATGCACTGACAGTCCTCCCCGAGTTTAATCCTCCCCGTCAATAATCATCATGTGTAAATGGGGTGACGTGGCACTTTTTGGGGCACGACAACGACTCAGGGCTTTTCACCTGGGTGTTTGTCAAATCTGGAGCGAACCAGCTTCTTAAAAACCTCTTAATATTCGATTTATTGCCTACCTCATGCCTTTTGCACACATTGTATATAGATTCTCTTTTTTTCTACCATGTTATTGACTTGTTTATTGTTTACTCCATGTGTAACTCTGTGTTGTCTGTTCACACTGCTATGCTTTATCTTGGCCAGGTCGCAGTTGCAAATGAGAACTTGTTCTCAACTAGCCTACCTGGTTAAATAAAGGTGAAAAAAAAAAAAATAATAATTAAGGATCCACCCCTTTTTTCAATTTTCACCTAAAATGACATACCCAAATCTAACTGCCTGTAGCTCAGGACCGGCAAGATATGCATATTCTTGATACCATTTGAAAGGAAACACTTTGAAGTTTGTGGAAATGTGAAATTAATGTAGGAGAATATAACACATTAGATCTGGTAAAAGTTGATACAAAGAAAAAAAAAACTGTTTTTTGTATTTTTTTACCACTTTAAAATGTAAGAGAAAAGCCATCATATTATATGTATTATTCCAGCCCAGGCGCAATTTAGATTTCGGCCACTAGATGGCAGCAGTGTATGTGCAAAGTTTTAGACGGATCCAATGAACCATTGCATTTCTGTTCAAAATGTTGTATCAAGACTGCCTAATTTGTATATTAATAACTTTTTCAAGTTCATTACTGTGCACTCTCCTCAAACAATAGCATGGTATTATTTCACTGTAATAGCTACTGTAAATTGGACAGTGCAGTTAGATTAACAAGAATTTAAGCTTTCTGCCCATATCAGATATGTCTATGTCCTGGGAAATGTTCTTGTTACTTACAACCTCATGCTAATCACATTAGCTCAACCGTCCCGCGATCCTTTAGAGTCAGTGTCAGAAGGAAAGAATGGATTTTAATCCCAGGTGTGGCTTCCAGATGATAATCTATACTTTTCTATATACCTTGTCCAGGGTTGGGTAGGTTACTTTCTAAATGTAATTTACATTTTAGTTTTTTAACAGACGCTCTTATCCAGTGGATACATTTTCATTTGTCCTGGTCCCCCATAAGAAACAAACCCACAACCCTTGCATTTTGCAAGTGCCATGCTCTACCAACTGAGCCACAGGAGACTAAGTTACCTGTCCAAAATTATAATCAGTAATGTAATTTTGGGATTACCCAAACTCAGTAACGTAATCTGATTGTTCAGTTACTTTTAGATTCATTCCCCTTAAGAGGCATTAGAAGAATACAAAAATGAATATTACCAATTTAACGACATTTATTGCAGGATCAATCACTGTTGGTTTACATAACTGGCCATAAATAGATGTTGCATTTTACTTTGTTATGTAGGCTTCTTCTAACCAGTTACTTTCCACTACAGATATTAATATGATTAGGCTATGTCTTTACATTAAAAACCAAAGTCTGTCAGGTTTCCAGTCATTCCAATTAATGAAATACCCCTTGATCTTCAAGAATAGGACTTGGAAATATAGATTAGCTAGATTGTTTTACCTGAGCATAACCCAAAAACGAAGGACTTATTAGCTTACTCAGTTTGTGATTTAGTTGTCATGGAGGACTGCTTGGGCTCACTGCTTCGATTTGAAAAATAAATGCTGCTCTCATGGAATGACATGAATGACAAAAATTAATGCCTTATGCTGCATTTGCTATAAATGTATTGTTTTTTTGGTGACACATTGATATCTTGATAATTTGCAGCTGTTTAAGTCTATCAAATGTGTGCGAGTTTGAGCATGTGTCCGTTAGGCCTATGGACATTTCTTTTTATCAGAACTAATTATATTGAGCAATAAAAGCCCCCGGGCCTCCCGGGTGGCGCAGTGGTCTACGGCACTGCATCGCAGTGCTAGCTGTGCCACCAGAGATTCTGGGTTCGAGCCCAGGCTCTGCCGCAGCCGGACGCGACCGAGAGGTTCATGGGGCGATGCACAATTGGCCCAGCGTCATCCGGGTTAGGGAGGGTTTGGCCGGCAGGGATATCCTTGTCTCATTGCGCACTAGTGACTCCTGTGGCGGGCCTGGCGCAGTGCACGCTAACCAGTTCGCCAGATGTACAGTGTTTCCTCGGACACATTGGTGCGGCTGGCTTCCGGGTTAGATGTGCGTTGTGTCAAGAAGCAGTGCGGCTTGGTTGGGTTGTGTTTCGGGGGATGCATGGCTCTCGACCTTTGCCTCTCCCGGGAGTTGCAGTGATGAGACAAGTCTGTAACTACTACCAATTGGATACCACGAAAAAGGGGTTAAAATTTTAAAAAAAGCCCCGCTCGTGGTCTTCCTAAATTCAGCTGGTTGTTGACAGTATGGAGCACCATGCCACGGCATAGTTTAGAAGGGAGGAACTCTCTCAAACTTTTAGTCCATAGGCTGGGATCCGCACTATGCAGCTGTTGCAAGAGCGCATTTATCAGTGGCATTTATCACAAAAACAATACATGATGAGCAGCACAAGCTTCTTCAATTCAAACATTATTGGGTTAAAGTACACATATACACATATACTGTACAGTACAGTTGTGAACAGCCATCCACAACAACCACAATCCATGAGGCGCAAAATAGCTATTGAGAGAGCAGCAGTGTGATTCATACTAATGCACCATGTAGATAGATATCTGTAATAAGTTATATCTGTATGCTGTCGTTCTTACCTCGAAGTGTTTATTCAAGCAGTTGCCCCTTTGGAAGGCATAGCTTGGACCGTAACTACAAAAGCCTGTTCCTGCTCTTTTCCTGTGATCCATCAAACACATTTGGTGTGTCATCATAGTGGTCTCTGACTTGTGGTCAGACTCGCTCAGGCGGAACAAACTTAAACTTGTGCTTTTTTCAAATCTGATTTGTTTGTGTCCAATAATTTTTTCTCAAACATTCTTTCTGAATTTAAAAGTAATCCTAGAAGTAATCATCTAGTTTTTCCGGAAGTATCTCTTATCGGATTGCATTATTTTCTGGTAAAGTAACCGATTACAGTTGCAGTTGTTTTGTAATCAGTTACATGTAATCTGTTACTCCCCAACCCTGACCTTGTCATACTAGTATTCAATGACAAATCCTTCAGTAAATGCTAATGGAGGGTGGATAAAGCCAGGGTTAAAGTGAGATTCCTCTTTGAATAAAGTATGGTGGGAGGTTAAAATACATTATCATCCCAGGCTTCAGTTGTCATGGCCTCACGTCAATGTAAGAGACAGCTAATTAGAGGGCCGACTTGTGTTTCACTCTCTCGCTCTCTCTCTACTCTCTTTCTTTCAATTCAATTTAAGGTGCATTATAGGCATGGGAAACATGTTTACATTGCCAAAGTAAGTGAAGTAGATAATAAACAAAAGTGCTTTTTTTTTTACAGTAAACACTACTCTCTCAAAAGTTCTCTCTCTCTCTCTTCCTTTCCTCTTCTATCCATCTCCCCCTCTCTTTCTGTCACCCTCTCTCTCTGAATCATATTCAAAGTGGATCTTACCAGAGGGTGCTCTTCAGATGTCTCCAGAGGTCAGACTGTGTTAACGGCAGACAGTTAACAGCAGCCGGTAGACAGCAAGCCCTCCCCACTTGCACCGCCACTGGCCTGTCAGAGATAACACCTAGACATTCAGCCCCACAATCAAAGAGACAGGGTCAATAGAGCCAATCAAAGGGAAATACCAAGGAAAGAGCTATGTCGTGATAGGGCGGCAGACCAAAAGGCTGTTGTGACAGATAAGGGGGACTGACTGTCATCTCAAGGCTGAAAGGAAGCAGTAAGGTGGCCTCCTCCTCCTGTTCCCTCGCCACCAGTCCTCCTCATTGTGTCAGTGTCACTGTCGGGTTGAAAGGTAGAAATCTAAAGGGTTCTTTATCAGAGCTAGTTGCTTAATGAGTGACATCTTGACAAGTGAATGTGTCTCCACTCCCTCTCTCTCTATCGGTGGCCAAAGATCCACTGCATATGTAGAGGTGATGGTTTCTACCGATCAGTTTCTTATGCCTGAGGAGATGAGGAAATACCGGGTGGTGGGGGTGGCCACCATCCAAGAACATTCTGCCTAATGCTGACGGGGGGAAATAAGTCCTGTTTAAAACTGCATCTCCAGCTAGAAGCTAGAAGGGACGAGTTGCAAAGAGGGAATGTAAACATGTAAGTTATCTGATGCAACAATCCCCCTTTGGCTAGCCTGGAATTGGAACGGAGTGTGATTACTGTACTGTATTTGTAACAACCCCTGACTATGATATCGTTTCCAGGGGAGAAAAGTACGTTACGTGATTATAGGGACGTACACGGAAGAGCCACACTCTCTATCGTCCGGTGCTTTCTCTCCCCTCCGTCGCCGCCCGTAAATAATCCTCACTTATGCTGCATTTCATTTCACTTCACACCGTAGCCCGGACGGCCGCTGAGAAAGAACGCTTTTGATGGATGGCACAATTACATTTCTACTGTGTTGTATGTACCCTCCCCAAACTGAGAGAAACTGCATTTTTCACCTCATTTTTAAAAATCCATCACACACACAGGAACACACACAAAGACACAGCAACACACACCATGTCCCATATCCCATCATCGTGATTGGTTATTAATTCCTCCATGTTCTTCAGTGTGTTGACTTTGTATTCTCTCTCCCCTCGGGCCTTGCTGCACTACGATTCCTTTGTAATGGTCGGTCTCATTAAGTCTGAGGGAGAATCCATAGAGGGGAAGGGGGAAATGTAGCCTACTTCCTTGTTCCTCTGTGACGATATAGTCAGGCTTGGGTTGAAGTTAGTCCGCTATGTTTTAGACCTGTGTAGACTGGTGCTGCTTGCTGGCAGTTTTAGACTGTGATGCGAGCTCTATAATCCGTAAAGACGTTTAGAGAATGTTTGTATTGAAATATAGTTCTATTAAAACTGTATAGAGTATGGAGAGAGAGAGAGGAGGAGAGAGAGAGAGAGAGAGAGAGAGGGGAGAGATCTCCAGTTGTTATTTGTTTACTGGTACCTAACATCAACTTGCCCATGCTCGTCATTGAGTAATATTGAAAAGGCTGTATAACTTTACATGAATCTGGCATCTATCCAAACCTGAATGGAATGGGCTCTTTATAAGTTAGATAAATGTGACATCGCAATGAAATGTCCCTTCGCTATCAGAGGCCAGATATGGATAGACAGCCTTTCAAACCTGATTGGGTAAACTCTTTACAAGTTCGATAAGTTTGACATGGCAATGAAATGAAGTGTCCCTGCCTTTTGTGTCTTCGCTATAGCTACCGAACACAAGATATGAAAAGAGACGACGAGCCTTCAAGCTTTTCAAAGTTCTCTTCAACGTCTGCCTTTTTCCATTAAAAAGAAAATCCCGTTAACTTTATACCACGGCTGTAAAAGTGTTGAAGGCAGTCAGACGAGCACAGTTGACAATTGAGGAGGAGTAAAATAGCCTCCATCCTGGAGAGTGGAAAGTTAAAACTCGCTAATGCGTTTTTATTGAAGCCAAAGCCTCGTCTGCCGTGTCAAGCTAACACTACGCTTGCCATGTTACTCTGAAAAACCCCATCACAAAGAGGGAAATATCGCATTTGAGTGGCGTCAAAGAAAATACTCCAGAATGTTAACTAAATTGTGTAACATGGTGAAGTCCATGTCTAGTCGAGTCTTTCGAGACTTCATTTGTCACGTCTCAATATAGTCTTGGTGCATCAATATCTCTGGTTTGTTTGTTAAAGACAGTGAAATACAGATTGCCTAATTGCATCACCCTCCTGTCCACCCATAAAACAACTTGAAACTCCATTTCTTGGACCTCAATCCAGCCTTGACACGTCTGTATCGTCATCTTGTTTGTTATAGGAAGTACACGATAATTGCATCACCCTCCAGTCTGCCGTGTACACAATAATAAAACAACTCATTCTTTGCGTGAATATTTAGTTGGAAATGAAGTGTTGGTTTTATTTGGTGGGTGTGTGGGCAGTCGGATGGGAAGATGCTGTTAGAATAGTGCCACGGCTATTAAAACCAGTGGAGTAAATCTAAACAGGGGGCAGTAATTAAAATATGCTGAGTGAATACAGATGTGTGTCGGAGCCGCCACAAGGAGATGCGCTTCCCCCTCCGGTCCAATGCTAATGCAATCACAGTGTCCAAGCTGATAAAGTCATGTACGTAAAGGAGTGGTTGGCCTTTATCTGGGTGACGAGCGTTTCTGATTAGAGTAGAGTAGACGTGGTGCAGAGTAGAGAAGAGTAGAGTGTAGAGTAAAGGATAGAGTAGAGAATAGTGTGGAGTAGAATCAAATAGAGAATGGACTCTGTAGTAGCCTGTAGTATGTAGAGCAGGGTTCTCCATTCCTGTTCCTGTAGAGACACCCTCCTGTTCCAACCCTGTTCCTGTAGAGACACCCTCCTGTAGGTTAATTCCAACCTGTTCCTGTAGAGACACCCTCCTGTATGTTAACTCCAACCCTGTTCTGGAGAGACACCCTCCTGTATGTTAACTCCACCCTGTTCCTGTAGAGAACACCCTACTGTATGTTAACTCCAACCCTGTTCCTGGAGAGACACCCTCCTGTATGTTAACTCCAACCCTGTTCCTGTAGAGACACCCTCCTGTATGTTAACTCCAACCCTGTTCTTAAGAGACCCCTCCTGTATGTTTACTCAACCCGTTCCTGGAGAGACACCCTCCTGTATGTTAACTCCAACCCTGTTCCTGGAGAGACACCCTCCTGTAGGTTGAACTTCAACCCTGTTCCTGGAGAGACACCCTACTGATGTTAACTCCAACCCTGTTCCTGTAGAGACACCCTCCTGTATGTTAACTCCAACCCTGTTCCTGGAGAGACACCCTCTGTATGTTAACTCCAACCCTGTTCCTGTAGAGACACCCTCCTGTATGTTAACTCCAACCCTGTTCCTGGAGAGACACCCTCCTGTATGTTAACTCCAACCCTGTTCCTGGAGAGACACCCTCCTGTAGGTTTGAACTTCAACCCTGTTCCTGTAGAGACACCCTCCTGTATGTTAACTCCAACCCTGTTCCTGTAGAGACACCCTCCTGTATGTTAACTCCAACCCTGTTCCTGAGAGACACCCTCCTGTATGTTAACTCCAACCCTGTTCCTGTAGAGACACCCTCCTGTATGTTAACTCCAACCCTGTTCCTGTAGAGACACCCTCCTGTATGTTAACTCCAACCCTGTTCCTGGAGAGACACCCTACTGTATGTTAACTCCAACCCTGTTCCTGGAGAGACACCCTCCTGTATGTTAACTCCAACCCTGTTCCTGTAGAGACACCCTACTGTATGTTAACTCCAACCCTGTTCCTGTAGAGACACCCTCCTGTATGTTAACTCCAACCCTGTTCCTGGAGAGACACCCTACTGTATGTTAACTCCAACCCTGTTCCTGGAGAGACACCCTACTGGTATGTTAACTCCAACCCTGTTCGTGGAAGGACACCCTACTGTATGTTAACTCCAACCCTGTTCCTGGAGAGACACCTCCTGTATGTTAACTCCAACCCTGTTCCTGGAGAGACACCCTCCTGTATGTTTAACTCCAACCCTGTTCCTGGGGAGACACCCTCCTGTAGGTTTGAACTTCACCCTGTTCCTGGAGAGACACCCTACTGTATGTTAACTCCAACCCTGTTCCTGGAGAGACACCCTCCTGTATGTTAACTCCAACCCTGTTCCTGTAGAGACACCCTCCTGTATGTTAACTCCAACCCTGTTCCTGGAGAGACACCCTACTGTATGTTAACTCCAACCCTGTTCCTGGAGAGACACCCTACTGTATGTTAACTCCAACCCTGTTCGTGGAGAGACACCCTACTGTATGTTAACTCCAACCCTGTTCCTGGAGAGACACCCTCCTGTATGTTAACTCCAACCCTGTTCGTGGAGAGACACCCTCCTGTAGGTTTGAACTTCAAGCCTGTTCCTGGAGACACACCCTCCTGTAGGTTTGAACTTCAAGCCTGTTCCTGGAGACACACCCTCCTGTAGGTTTTTGATCCAACCCCAGTTGTAGCCAACCTGATTCAGCTTATCAACAAGGTATTTATTAGAGTCAGGTGCACTAGATTAAGGTTGGAGCAAAAACCTACAGGACAGTAGCGCACCAGGAACAGTAGCGCACCAGGGACAGTAGTGCACCAGGAACAGTGGCACCAGGAACAGTAGCGCACCAGGAACAGTAGCGCACCAGGAACAGTAGCGCACCAGGAACAGTAGCACAGACAGTAGCGCACCAGGGACAGTAGCGCACCAGGGACAGTGAGCGCACCAGGGACAGTAGCGCACCAGGAACAGTAGCGCACCAGGGACAGTAGCGCACAGGGACAGTAGCGCACCAGGGACAGTAGCGCACCAGGGACAGTAGGCCACCAGGGACAGTAGCGCACCAGGAACAGTAGCGACCAGAACAGTAGCGCCACAGGGACAGTAGGGCACCAGGGACAGTAGCGCACCAGGGACAGTAGTGCACCAGGAACAGTAGCGCACCAGGGACAGTAGTGCACCAGGAACAGTAGCGCACCAGGAACAGTAGCGCACCAGGAACAGTAGCGCACCAGGAACAGTAGTGCACCAGGGACAGTAGTGCACCAGGGACAGATAGCCACCAGGGACAGTAGTGCACCAGGGACAGTAGTGCACCAGGGACAGTAGTGCACCAGGGACAGTAGCGCACCAGGGACGTAGCGCAGGGACCAGAGGGCACCAGGCGGACAGTAGGGCACCAGGGACAGTAGGGCACCAGGAAACAGTAGTGCACCAGGGACAGTAGCGCACCAGGGACAGTAGGGCACCAGGGACAGTAGGGCACCAGGGACAGAGGGCACCAGGGACAGTAGGGCACCAGGGACAGTAGGGCACCAGGAACAGTAGTGCACAGGGACAGTAGCGCACCAGGGACAGTAGCGCACCAGGGACAGTAGCGCACCAGGACAGTAGCGCACCAGGGACAGTAGCGCACCAGGAACAGTAGTGCACCAGGGACAGTAGTGCACCAGGAACAGTAGTGCACCAGGAACAGTAGTGGCACCAGGAACAGTAGTGCACCAGGGACAGTAGTGCACCAGGACAGTAGCGCACCAGGGACAGTAGCGCACAGGAACAGTAGCGCACCAGGGACAGTATGCACCAGGGACAGTAGTGCACCAGGGGACAGTAGTGCACCAGGGACAGTAGCGCACCAGGGACAGTAGGGCACCAGGGACAGTAGGGCACCAGGACAGTAGGGCACCAGGAACAGTAGTGCACCAGGGACAGTAGCGCACCAGGGACAGTAGCGCACCAGGGACAGTAGCGCACCAGGGACAGTAGTGCACCAGGGACAGTAGGGCCACCAGGGACAGTAGGGGCACCAGGACAGTAGCGCACCAGGGACAGTAGGCACCAGGGACAGTAGGGCACCAGGGACAGTAGCCACAGGGACAGTAGCGCACCAGGACAGTAGCGCCACCAGGGACAGTAGTGCACCAGGACAGTACGCACCAGGGACAGTAGTGCACCAGGGACAGTAGCGCACCAGGGACAGTAGGCACCAGGAACAGTAGCGCACCAGGAACAGTAGCGCACCAGGGACAGTGTGCACAGGACAGTAGTGCACCAGGCGACAGTAGTGCACCAGAGGACAGTATGCACCAGGGACAGGGTTGGAGACACCAGGGACAGGGTTGGAGACACCAGGGACAGGGGTGGAGACACCAGGGACAGGGTTGGAGACACCAGGGACAGGGTTGGAGACACCAGGGACAGGGTTGGAGACACCAGGGACAGTAGCGCACCAGGAACAGGTTGGAGACACCAGGACACGGGTTGGAGACACCAGGGACAGGGTTGAGACACCAGGGACAGGGTAGGAGACACCAGGGTCAGGTTGGAGACACAGGGACAGTACTGCACCAGGGACAGTACTGCACCAGGGACAGTACTGCACCAGGGACAGTACTGCACCAGGGACAGTAGGGAACCAGGAACAGTAGCGCACCAGGAACAGGGTTGGAGACGCCAGGGACAGGGTTGGAGACGCCAGGGACAGGTTGGAGACGCCAGGGACAGGGTTGGAGACGCCAGGGACAGGGTTGGAGACACCAGGGACAGGGTTGGAGACACCAGGGACAGGGTTGGAGACACCAGGGACAGTAGGGCACCAGGGACAGTAGGGCACCAGGAACAGTGGAGACGCAGGGACAGGGTTGGAGACGCCAGGGACAGGGTTGGAGACGCCAGGGACAGTAGGGCACCAGGGACAGTAGGGCACCAGGGACAGGGTGGAGACGCAGGGACAGGGTTGGAGACGCCAGGGACAGGGTTGGAGACGCCAGGGACAGGGTTGGAGACACCAGGGACAGTAGGGCACCAGGGACAGTAGGGCACCAGGAACAGTAGGGCACCAGGAACAGTGGGAACAGGAACAGTAGCGCACCAGGAACAGGGTTGGAGACATAGCCGCGGGAAGTAGGGGTGCTGCAGCATACCCTGAAAAATTTGAATGAAAACAAAATGAATATACATATATATTATTTTCTTCCACAAAAGTTGTGCACTGAGCCTTTACCCCCAGCAGCACCCCAAAACATCTTCCCATGGCTATGGTTGAAGACTGGAGAGCCCTGATGTAGAGGGTATGGTACTGTAGGGTGCAGCACATAACTAATTTATACATCATGACTTATACAACAGGCTTTAACAGGGAATGATGTTATCCTCCCCTCCTTGTCCCTGTGGGGATACTGTCTGTCTGTCTCTGTCTGTCTCTGTCTGTCTATCTCTGGCTGTCTGTCTGTCTCTGTTGTCTATCTCTCTCTGTTTGTCTATCTCTGTCTGTCTATCTCTCTCTGTTTGTCTATTTCTGTCTCTGTCTGTCTGTCTGTCTCTCTGTCTGTCGTCTGTCTGTCTGTCTGTCTGTCTGTCTGTCTGTCTGTCTGTCTGTCTGTCTGTCTGTCTGTCTGTCTGTCTGTCTGTCTGTCTGTCTGTCTTGTCTCTGTCTGTCTGTCTCTGTCTGTCTCTGTCTGTCTCTGTCTGTCTCTGTCTGTCTCTGTCTGTCTGTCTGTCTGTCTGTCTGTCTGTCTGTCTGTCTGTCTGTCTGTCTGTCTGTCTGTCTGTCTGTCTGTCTGTCTGTCTGTGTCTAGGGGAGGCATGGCAGAGTCAGAGTATTGTTGAGTATCAATGTGTGAGAGAGAGACCAGACCACTCATCACTGAGAGCGACTCTAAACCTGAAACCTTGTCATCCCCACACCCCGTCAAAAACCCCTCCCAGCTAAACCTCTCCCAATCTCCACAAGATGGGATTTGTCTAGATCAATTTCATAATTCATTTTTCATTTGGAAATGTAATTATATTATCTCTCACCATCCCTCCACATCCTCCCGTCATATCCCTGATTGTTACAGCCGTCACCTGCAGTAGCAGATTATCAGCCAAATGAATTACCGGGTCACAGGTGAATTAAACGGTTGGCTGACTCCAATCATTCCCTGGGAAAAGTAGCTTAGCTTAAGTTCGTTTTTTAAGGAAGGAGAGTCTTGCAGAAAATCAGCTTTCCCTTTCTGCCTGATTCCCGCCTTTTCTGTGAGGTAATGGCTTCCTTTGAGAGAGACGGGGTGGAAAGTGCTGATGCAGGTTAGCCGCGTGTGACGACGGCTATTTTCTGTGGTTAACCAAGCTCCTGATGAGCTTGCCTTGTGTTAGTGTGTGAGTGTGAGAACATGAGCATGCGCGGGTGAGTGTGTGTACCTGCTTCAGTGTAGTGTGTGTGTGCCTGTTTGCATGCAACAGAGACGCATTGCTTGAGGAACAGTGTTTTATGGAAGCACACAGACACAGTCTGCGAGGTGTTTTTGAAAGACGTAAAGCAAGCCGTCCATGAAGCGATGGCGGCCGTTTTCCCCCTTCCCTTTCAATAGAAACCTCACGTACGATATTTCCCACATGGACAACCACAGCCGAGTTTGTAGCTGGGTCATTTCACAAAATGACTCCCTTTTGCATCTCTTTGATATTTTATGTAGAAATTGTCCACCAATATTGCGTTTTAAAAGCCTGTTATATTAAATGAAGTGTGCTTTAATTTACAGTAGACCACATGGAAAATTCAATACATTTTAAATTCTGCCTTGTCCCTAAATGTCCCTCTGTCCCTTTTAACCCACTTAACCCCAGCATTTTTCCAAGTCCTTGTAGCTTTGTTCTTATCTGCAGGCAAGTGGCAGGTTTAATAGTGCAATAACTTTTGTATTTTCCAGTCCGGTCTCTTTTTTTATTTCTTATTTTTTCTTCCTTTTTTCAAAGAAAGACCAGAAAGCGAATGAGAGCAATAGACTAGGATAGTGGCGTCCTTGTAGCTTTGTTGTCGGGTTGATGTTAGTCTCTCTGCACCCTCTTTGACTTTTGGGAGGTTTTAACCCAGTTAATCCAAGAATTTCTCCCAAGTTTTCACCATCATTATAAAGCCCTAGTTATTTCATTGTTCTGACAAAGTCATTTCAAATTTGTTACGTGCGCCGAATACAACAGGTGTACACCTTAGAGTGAAATGCTTACTTACAAGACCTTAACCAACAATGCAGTTACAAAAAAAATACCTCAAAAGAATAAGAAATAAAAGTAACAATTAATTAAAGAGAAGCAGTAAAATAGCAATAGCGAGGCTATATACAGATGGTACCGGTACAGAGTCAATGTGCGGGGGCACCACTTAGTCGAGGTAATTGAGGTAATATGTACATACAGGTAGAGTTATTAAAGTGACTATGCATAGATAATAATAGAGAGTAGCAGGAGCGTAGAAGGGTGGCAATTCATGTGATTAGTGATTCATTTTCAGAAGTAAAAATTACTTCTCCCTCATTTTAAGGTCAACCCTTGTTACGTGAACTGAACTCTCATAATATGGTGAAAATATTCCTTTTAAAATATTTTTTTTCAAAAGAAACCTTGGGCATCTAATAGTCAAATCATAGTGTAAAGCAGGTGAGCTGGTTCTACTCTTGTTGGCTGTTTTGTGGTGGAAAACTGAGTGGACGAGCATAACACATCAACCCTGTTACCCATAGACAGGTTAAAACAGTTTTTAAACAATTTGTAAAAATTTGGTGGTTCGGGATCCCTTTTTTGACCTTGTGGAAGATGTGCCGTTGAGCAGGGCGTTGACCCTGGTTGCTCCTGTGTGTTGCTCTAGATGGGAGTCTGTTAGATGACTGCATGTAATGTACATGTTGAGCGGCTTCACTGCATGTAGATTGTATGTTTTAATATTCAATAAAACAAATTGTAATAAAATAGTGTCTTTGGAAAGTGTTCAGACCCCTTGACTTTTTCCACATTTTGTTACGTGACAGCCTTATTTTAAAATGTATTAAATAAATAAAAATCTTCACAATACCCCATAATGACAAAGTGAAAACAGGTTTTTAGAATTTTTGGCAAATATATTAAAAACAAAAAACAGATTACTTATTTACATAAGTATTCAGACCCTTTGCTATGAGACTCTAAATTGAGCTCAGATGCATCCTGTTTCCATTGGTCATCCTTGAGATGTTTCTACAACTTGATTGGAATCCACCTGTGGTCAATTCAATTGGTTGGACATGATTTGGAAAGGCACTAACCTGTCTATATAAGGTCCCACAGTTGACGGTGCATGTCAGAGCAAAATCCAAGCCATTAGGTCGAAGGAATTGTCCGTAAAGTTCCGAGACAGGATTGTGTCGAGGCATAGATCTGGGGAAGGGCACCAAAACATTTCTGCAGCATTGAAGGTGGCCTCCATCATTCTTAATTGGATTAAGTTTGGAACCACCAAGATTCTTCCTAGAGCTGGCCGACCGGCCAAACTGACCAATTGGGGGAGAAGTTCCTTTGTCAGGTCGGTGAACAAGAACCCGATGGTCACTCTGACAGAGCTCTAGAGTTTCTGTGGAGATGGGAGAACCTTCCAGAATAACTATCATCTCTGTAGCACTCCAGCAATCAGGCCTTTATGGTAGAGTGGCCAGAAAGAAGCCACTCCTCAGTAAAAGGCACACGACAGCCCGCTTGGAGTTTGCCAAAAGGCACCAAAAGTCTCAGACCATGAGAAACAAGATTATCTTGACTGATGAAATCAAGATTGAACTCTTTGGCCTGAATGCCAAGGATCATGTCTGGAGGAAACCTGGCACCATCCCTACGGTGAAGCATGGTGGTGGCAGCATCATGCTGTTGGGATGTTTTTCAGAGGCAGGGACTGGGAGACTAGTCAGGATTGAGGGAAAGATGAACAGAGCAAAGTACAGAGAGATCCTTGATGAAATCCTGCTCCAGAGCACTCATGACCTCAGACTGGGGTGAAGGTTCACCTTCCAACAGAAAAATGACCCTAAGCACACAGCCAAGACAAAACAGGAGTGGCTTCGGGACAAGTCTCTGAATGTCCTTGAGTGGCCCAGCCAGAACCCGGACTTGAACCCGATCGAACATCTCTGGAGAGACCTGAAAATAGCTGTGCAGCAACGCTCGCCATCCAACCTGACAGAGCTGGAGAGGATCGACAGAGAAGAATCGAAGAAACGCCCCAAATTAAGGTGTGCCAACCTTGAAGCGGCATACCCAAGAAGACTCGAGGCTGTAATCGCTGCCAAAGGTTCTTCAACAAAGTATTGAGTAAAGGCTCTGAATACCTATGTAAATGTTATATTTATTAGCAAACATTTCTATGTTTCGGCTATTCTAACATTTCGGCTATGAAAAGCCAACTGACATTTATTCCTGAGGTGCTGACCTGTTGCACCCTCGACAACCACTGTGATTATTATTATTTGACCATGCTGGTCATTTATGAACATTTGAACATCTTAGCCATGTTCTGTTATAATCTCCACCCGGCATAGCCAGAAGAGGACTGGCCACCCCTCATAGCCTGGTTCCTCTCTAGGTTTCTTCCTCGGTTCTGGCCTTTCTAGGGAGTTTTTCCTAGCCACCGTGCTTCTACACCTGCATTGCTTGTTGATTGGGGTTTTAGGCTGGGTTTCTGTACACCACTTTGTGACATCAGCTGATGTAAGAAGGTCTTAATAAATACATTTGATTTCTAAAAAACTGTTTTTGCTTTGCTTATGGGGTATTGTCTGTAGATTGATGAAGAAAAAAACTAAACTCAGCAAGAAAATAAACGTCCTCTCCCTGTCAACTGCATTTATTTTCAGCAAACTTAACATGTGTAAATATTTGTATGAACATAACAAGATTCAACAACTGAGACACAAACTGAACAAGTTCCACAGACATGTGACTAACAGAAATGGAATAATGTGTCCCTGGACAAAGGTGGGGGGTCAAAAATCAAAAGTAACAGTCAGTATCTGGTGTGGCCACCAGCTGCATTAAGTACTGCAGTGCATCTCCTCCACGTTGACTGCACCAGATTTGCCAGTTCTTGCTGTGAGATGTTACCCCACTCTTCCACCAAGGCACCTGCAAGTTCCCAGACATTCCTGGGGGGAGTGGCCCTAGCCCTCACCCTCCGATCCACCAGGTCACAGACGTGCTCAATGGGATTGAGATCCGGGCTCTTCGCTGGCTATGGCATATCCCTGACATTCCTGTCTTGCAGGAAATCACTCACAGAACGAGCAGTATGGCTGGTGGCATTGTCATGCTGGAGAGTCATGTCAGGATGAGCCTGCAGGAAGGGTACCACATGAGGGAGGAGGATGTCTTCCCTGTAACGCACAGCGCTGAGATTGCCTGCAATGACAACAAGATCAGTCCGATGATGCTGTGACACACCGCCCCAGACCATGACGTACCCTCCACCTCCAAATCGATCCCGCTCCAGAGTACAGGCCTCTGTGTAACGCTCATTTCTTCGACGATAAACATGAATCCGACCATCACCCCAGGTGAGACAAAACCGTGCCTCGTCAGTGAAGAGCACTTATGGCCAGTCCTGTCTGGTCCAGCAATGGTGGGTTTGTGCCCCAAGGTGACGTTGTCCAGCCTCTCTCAGCCTATTGTGGACAGTCTGAGCACTGATGGAGGGATTGTGCCTTCCTGGTGTAACTCGGGCAGTTGTTGTTGCCATTCTGTACCTGTCCCGCAGGTGTGATGTTAAGATGTACCGATCCTGTGCAGGTGTTGTTACATGTTGTCTGCCACTGTGAGGACGATCAGCTGTCCGTCCTGTATCCCTGTAGCGCTGTCTTAGGCGTCTCACAGTACGGACATTGCAATGTATTGCCCTGGCCACATCTGCAGACCTCATGCCTCCTTGCAGCATGCCTAAGGCATGTCCACGTTCATGCAGATGAGCAGGGACCCGGGGCATATTTATTTTGGTGTTTTTCAGAGTCAGTAGAAAGGCCTCATTAGTGTCCTAAGTTTTCATAACTGTGACCTTAATTGCCTACCGTCCGTAAGCTGTTAGTGTCTTAACGACCGTTCCACAGGTGCATGTTCATTAATTGTTTATGGTTCATCAAGCATGGGAAACAGTGTTTAAACCCTTTACAATGAAGATCTGTGATTTTTGCAAATTATCATTGAAAGACAGGGTCCTGAAAAGGGACATTTCTTTTTTTGCTGAGTTTATTTAATCAAGTTTAGAATAAGTCTGTAATGTAAAAAAAAAAAAATCAAGGGGTCTGAATATTTCCGAATGCACTATGTGTGTGTGTGTGTGTGTGTGTGTGTGTGTGTGTATGTATGTATGCATGCATGCATATACACATACACACACACACTACCGTGCCCCAAAACTTTTGAACAGTAGTGTATGTGTGTGTGTGTGTGTATATATATTATTTTTTGCATTCAATTGTCCCTCCCTGTTACACACAACCCACTTCCATTCCCCCTGTCATAGGGGGATTTATGGCTGATTTTAAGATGAAATCCTCAACCCTGTTACTTTATCTGGCACTTACCGTAGTCCTTTTTTTGTTTAGCCTTTTGAGATGGGAAAACATGTTTTTTATTAAACTGAACATGTGCTCTCTTCATGACAGAATGTTTAAATTAGGTGAAATAATAAATTCAATTTCGTGGGAGGACCCAGCTAAGTTCAACTACAAGCGAATGGAGGGTTTAATGGCGGAATAACTTTTCTCTTTTCTAGCCCATTCTCTCATTTATCTCTTCCCTTTTCTTCCTTTCTTTTAAAGAGTGATTTGAGAACGATAGAGTAGGGGAGTGGCGTCCTTGTAGCTTTGTTGTCGGTTGATATTTGAGCATATTGAATTATGTGTTAATCAGAAATCTGCTGACATCATTTCCTCCTGGCTTCCTCTGGGGGATGGGAGGCCATTAAACATCTCAAAGCGTCATTTTCCCCTCAGGAAGTACAAGTGTATTTGTTTTGATCTTATCTTTGCATTTTTGAAGAGCTCTCTACTAATGCATTATTCATGAGACGACGACGACGACGACAACAAAAAGGTTCCATTTTCTGGAAATGTATTCATGTTTTATCTCCGTACCCACCAAGGACGAATTCTACTTCCACATAAGTAGCATATTTAGTTCAAAAAGAGCCTCTTGTTGGCGTTGTTAACATTGACTGGCAAATACGCCGTTTAGGCAACCGATCCGAGACAACAGAGCTAACAACAATAGCTAGCGGCTACTCCCTGTATTCTCCTGTTTACAAAGTCAAGGTAGAGCGCGATGTCTCCATTTGCCATGCTGCACAGAGTACCATTACAATACCCCATGGGAACATAACAGAATGGATGTGTTAGGAAGTAAAACTCCACACAATGAGAGTGTGTTGCTGGAGACATTTCGCTTGGTTACTGTGTGCCTACAGCCTAGCTGGGTGAGCACACACAGGCACACAGATACAGAGGCTTCAATTAGACAGGCAGGCCAATTCTGTTTCATTTTCACTGATTTGTCTTTTGACCAATCGGATCAGCTCTTTAAAAAATCTGATTTGAAGTAGATCTGATGTGATTGCTCAAAAGACCAATTAGTGGAGAAAAAATATCAGAATTGAACTGCCTGTGTAAACGCACCTAGACACTCTCTCTCCACACACACACACACACACACACACACCACACACACACACACACAACACACACACACACACACACACACACAACACACACACACACACACAACACACACACACACACACACACACACACACACACACACACACCCTTGTGTTAAACCCCTAGAGAGCAGCTGTGTGTTCTGATGTGATGGCCTGCAGTCTTATGTCTAAAGGCTGCCCTCACAGTGACCACAGTAATGATGCTATTAATTGCTATCTCTGAGCTACTCTGCACACACATACACACACCGCTCTCAAGGCCAATCCGCAGTTACTGGTATGAGTGTGAATCAGAAGCGCTGTGGGATACCCACTCTCAACACACACTGTCTCACACACACACACTGTTTAAAATCCCCGTAACACACACTGTCAGATCATAGGCATCGCTTCAAACACACACATTGCTCAAATACCCCCTCCCCGGGCCCCACCTGCACACACCCACACATACTGCCCCTAACGTCCCACCTGCACACACCCACACATCCTGCCCTAACGTCCACCTGCACACACCCACACATACTGCCCTAACGTCCCACCTGCACACACCCACAATACTGCCCTAACGTCCACCTGCACACACCCACACATACTGCCCTAACGTCCCACCTGCACACACATACTGCCCCTAACGTCCCACCTGCACACACCCACACATACTGCCCTAACGTCCCACCTGCACACACATACTGCCCCTAACGTCCCACCTGCACACACCCACACATACTGCCCCTAACGTCCCACTGCACAACCCACACATACTGCCCTAACGTCCCACTGCACCACCATACTGCCCTAACGTCCACCTGCACACACCCACACATACTGCCCCTAACGTCCCACCTGCACACACATACTGCCCTAACGTCCCACCTGCACACACCCACACATACTGCCCTAACGTCCCACCTGCACACACATACTGCCCTAACGTCCCACCTGCACACACATACTGCCCCTACGTCCAAAATCACACAATGGAGAGTTAACACAACCTGTATATTTCTTGTTTGAGCCCTGGGCCTGAAACCACGGGTTGTCCAATGCTAGGTACAGTAATAGGTCAATCAATGTTCCTGCTACAGCAGCAAAATAATCCTGCAGCAACAGGAAATGTGATTATTATGTGGATATATAATTAATGGAGATTTTTGGAAGGGGTTGATCGTGTTTTGTTAGGGAAATAATCACGTCTGAAGCCTTTTTTTACCTCAAATACACTACATGTTCTCTTGCGACAGGGTGATCAAATTAAGATCCATCTGTAGATCCTCTTCAACATCGTATAGTGCTTCAACTGTCTGTGTGTGTGTTTGTGTGTGCAGGTTTGTGTTCATCACTCGAGGCCTATGTTTGTGAGTTGATCCGATCATTTCAGACTGCGGTGAATCAGGCTATGGTTTCAGTTTTGTGAAAGACATTCTACACCGTCATTCATTTAGCCATGGGTATCCCTTCAGGACTGCGGTGAAAAAGCTTTCCAGAATAGAGCTTCTGCATCAGTTTAAACTATATTTGACTGGCCAGTTTAGCCGTGTGAGAGGAAGGCTTCTCTGTGAGAGGAAGATGTCTACGCAATGTGCCTAAACTGATAATGAACTGGAGAGTATCACTTCTCATGACGTCTCCTCTCGATAGAACACACACACACACACAGTACTAGAGAAAAGGGAAGTTGTGCAACCACTGAGAAGGCTGGAGCCTTGAAAACAGTCTGATAGGGCTCTTCTCACTTTCTCTCACCATTGACGTCTGGGGCTGTGTACTGTAACACTTATGAAACTAAGTGTGCCATCCGCTGATAGTGACAGAGAAGACGGTAGTCAGCTGCACTTGTTTCAGTACTGGTGAAGTGTACAGTAGAATAGAGGATTTAGTATGGGAGTCCGAGTATGGGAGTTGGTGGCTTTTTGGGAATTGAATGGGGGAGTCAATGCATTGGAATTGAATGAAGGTCTATGTAGTGAAGTCTACGGACCTGTGTTAGCTGGGAGGCTTTACTGACTGTGAGGGGAAAAAAGGGCCTTTGCRTTTATCACCTCCTCTACAGTGGGATTAGCCATTAAACTTTATGGACTAGACCAGCCAGGGGGACGTCTAGAGGTGCTTTCYCCCCCACACAGAGCACCTAAGGCTGGCTGCGGTTACCAAGAGCTCAGCCTGTTTCTCACGTTTCAACCCCCTGGAGCTCTACTAGTAAGACAGGAATTGATTTGGACTGAAGTACGGTCTACTGGCAACTCTACTGGCAACTCTACTGTGCTTCCAGCTCACCTGAAAGGTGTAAGGGATTCTAAAGGGAATCTGGGATACGCACAGTCTGCATGGTGTGACTCTGTAAGTTGCACAAGTTAGCCTGCGACCCTACATGTTTGTCTGAGAGGTCAGGACAGCAGCCACATGCCCATGGCCCGTGCTTACTGCCCTTGTTTCCATGGCAGAAGAAGGACTGAGGTAAGAGAAGGTTGGAGGGAGGGATGGGTGACAGCATGGGAGGATAGGTGTCTTGGTTCAGGGCATGTGTGGACAGGCTGTGGAATGTGTGTGATTATTAGTGTGTGTGTGTGTATGTGTGTGTCTATTGCTGTGTGCGTACTGTACATGCATGAACACAGTTGTAATCTGTCTGGACAGATCTCTTCTGTTCCTACAGCTCACCTGACTTATTGTGAAAATGTAGCCTGTAGCTCAGTTTCACTTGCTACAACAGTCCTGCACAGAGAAGAATCATTCTGTAGTATTGACCTCGGTGTGCTTCAGCAGCTAGCCTKTCTTTCTCCTATACCTCCAGCACTATGGATCTACTCCCTAACTGCCATTGAAGGGATCCTAAAAAAGGAGCGTCATTAATCACAATATACGCCGGTTTTGTTATTTATTTTCCACAGTGTACCTAGAGGTAACTTTCTTTCGCTCTCTTTCTGTCTGGTCTGTCTGGTCTGGTCTGTCTTGTCTGTCTGTCTGTCTCTCTGTGTCTCTGTGTCTCTGTCTCTGTTCCTGGCACACTGTAGACTGATGTCCTTTTCTGACTCCTTCAGGAACTGGAGCCTCGGAGCGAAAGCATATTCCACCTGGTGCCAAGATTCTTCATTGTGTTGTGTTTGGTTACGGCAGATGATATGAGTCTCTTGTGTATTGAGGAAAGTGATGGACCCATAGAAAATCCTAGGCTATCTGCCTCTCTGTCATTGATTTGTTAGTTAGTTAAACATGATGCTTTTGCCTTTTTAGATGTTTTTCTGTACACTCGGCTCCTAAACACAAGCTGTCAGGTAATCAACACCCAGAATGCATTGGTAATAACACAACATCATGACATTTGATTGGTTAATGTTTAATGCATTGCTGTAATAGGCACAGAATGGGGATAATATATGGGTATGTGGTCATAGTGGCTTTTCTGGCTTTAAAGATGGGTTTCTGAAGATGGCTGTGGTCTTAGCATGGGCTTTAAAGATATGTTTCTGAAGATGGCTGTGGTCTTCGCATGGGCTTTAAAGATATGTTTCTGAAGATGGCTGTGGTCTTAGCATGGGCTTTAAAGATATGTTTCTGAAGATGGCTGTGGTCTAAGCATGGGCTTTAAAGATATGTTTCTGAAGATGGCTGTGGTCTTAGCATGGGCTTAAAAGATATGTTTCTGAAGATGGCTGTGGTCTAATTATGGGCTTTAAAGATAGGTTTCTGAAGATGGCTGTGGTCTAAGCATGGGCTTTAAAGTTATGTTTCTGAAGATGGTGTGACTAAGCATGGGCAATTTCCCCACAAACATACGTTTAATTCTGACAAACGTACAATTTAAGCTTTTCGCTCAATCACTTGAGCGTTAGTTGATGGGATACAGTTGAAGTCGGAAGTTTACGTACACCCTAGCCAAATACATTTAAACTCAGTTTTTCAAAATTCCTGACATTTAATCCTAGTAAAGATTCCCTGTCTTAGGTCAGTTAGGATCACCACTTTATTTTAAGAATGTGAAATGTCAGAATAATAGTAGAAAGAATGATTTATTTCAGCTTTTATTTCTTTCATCACATTCTCAGTGGGTCAGAAGTTTACATACACTCAATTAGTATTTGGTAGCATTTCCTTAAACAATTTAAACTTGGGTCAAACATTTCAGGTAGCCTTCCACAAGCTTCCACACATAAGTTGGGTGAATTTGGCCCATTCCTCCTGAAGAGCTGGTGTAACTAAGTCAGCTTTGTAGGCCTCCTTGCTCGCACACTCTTTCAGTTCTGCCCACAAATGTTATAGTATTGAGGTCAGGGCTTTGTGATGGCCACTCCAATAGCTTGACTTTGTTGTCCTTAAGCCATTTTGCACAACTTTGGAAGAATGCTTGGGGTCATTGCATTTGGAAGACCCATTTGCGACCAAGCTTTAACTTCCTGACTGATGTCATGAGATGTTGCTTCAATATATCCACATCATTTTCCTTCCTCATCTTCACAAGATCCTTTGCTGTTGTTCAGGGATTGATTTGCAATTTATCGCACCAAATATATTCATCTCCAGGAGACAGAACGCGTCTCCCTCTGAGCAGTATGACGGCTGCGTGGTCCCATGGTGTTTATACCTGCGTACTATTGTTGTGTACAGATGAACGTGGTACCTTC